>NW_007385401.1:7702-11266 GCF_000475195.1 Diaphorina citri
AGTTCGTTTGAAACTTTGAATTCCTCAGTCAGTTTAAGAAATATCTGGAGTCCCTTTTCCATGATCAACTCTTTTATTGGACCATTGGTAACATCTCTAAAAAAATTGGTATTGGTGTGTAGTTGTGTACAGTTTAGGTAAATTAATTAATTTTGTCTTATTACGAATGTAATACCTACATAAATATTGTTAAAGGTGACACAAATAAAACAAGAACGCTTGTTATAGACTTAATATTAGAACTTATATTATTTATACATTATAAAATAAATAAGACACTTTTACAAAAAGTTCAAGGTACGGTCAGGTAGGTAAGTGGTAAATTTTGTTTGAGGGAATTTTGGAATTCTGCGGCCCCAATTTTTGGAATTTGCACCCCCATCAATGGGTTCCCCCGGACCCTATCTTGCTGAAATTTAGGTCGTGAGTGAGGTAGGTACTTACAGGTGTGAGGCGGTAGGTAGGTAGACTTGCAATTCACAGACCGGTAAGTGAACAAGAGCACAAGGAGATATAAATTTAAATAAATAAAGATATACAACGAGGACACAGGTTAAGATTCTTCTTCCTTTCCTTTGTCTCCTCCTACTTTGGTCCACTCGGGTTTCTTCTCCTTCTCCTCTTCCTCCAAGGTGAACTCCTTCTTCTTCACAACCTTCAATTGGTTACGGAAGTTAAACTCAGCAGCCTTCTTCTGGAGCTTGGCGAACTTGTTCTCGTATTTGGAAACTTTCTTGAGGGTAGGTTTGATGAATTTACCACGGAGGTCATTGACCTGGGCATTCAGTTCAGTGATCTCAGCTTCCTTCACACGGAAGATAATCTCCAGATCGTACTTCTCACTTTCTAGTTTGAAAGCTCTGTCCCAGAGTTCCTTCAGGATCTTGTTAACAGTGGCTTCATCAGCATTGGTCCAGTCCTTGTGTGTTCCACATCTTTGTTCAATCACTCTTCTTCTCTCTGCTGCCTTTCTCTCTTGTTCCTTCTTCAACTCCTCGGCGGCTTTCTTTCTCAACAGAAGACGTAGCTTCTTCTTTCTCTCGGGGGTCATGAAACCTTTCTTGGCCTTTTTGGCTTTGGAGGCTTCCTCCATACGTTTTCGGACCTCGGCCCTTTTGCGGTCGATTTCGGCCTGTTTGGCCTTCTTGGCAGCATCGTCAGCCATGGTGGTTTTTTTAGGTGAAAATTAATAAAATATAAAAACCACTCTCACACACGTACACACTCACTAGCTGAAGCAAAGAAAGTTTCGGAACTGGACAGAGTTGGATGAATGGTGAGTAGACTCTGACACCCTAGCTGAGCTCCTATTGGTGGAACCCTAGTCACGTGACGTATAAGCTATATTTGACGTTGGTTATTTTTAGGAAGACGTAATAAAATTTGTGTGTTTCTCCCACTTTTTGTGTTCATAATATGAATTTTGAATTTGGAATCTCAATATCTCGAGGAGCGATGTTTTGTATCTCGCAACATTCTTATTCTTCTATTTTCATTATACACGTAGAGACCTAGATACATATTTTTTACAAGTAGGTACCTAAATACCCAAGCTTTTGCTGATAGCAATAAGCAATGATGAGTTCAATATTTTCAATCGTTACTTTTATGCGATATTATTGACCTCTTTTGACTTATAGTTACAATGCCATTTTGTTCTAATGAGTTTAGGGAAATAGTCTTTTGAGTAACTATTGAAAGTTCAAAAGTTCGGCCATGCCTTTTCTGCAAGTTTGGCCATGCCTCGGGATGAACTAGCGGGATTCCGGAGCGAAGCGACGGAATTCAGCTAGTATTCATCATATAGGCGTTCCCTCTTCCTTGATTTTTTTTTAAATTATACAGTTCATCATACAAAATAGCTGTTTCTACAATTTCTACCCCTTAATTTTCATCTTGACAGTTTAACATACAAAATAACTAGAATGCTCTCTCAAGGTTTCTATTGGGATCCTTGAAAATGCCTCCCTTGGTTGAGTGTGTATGTCAAGGGAACTAGAGAGAGGTACCAAAGCCACGCCTACATACATATGAAGTACCTATATTATATATATGTAATCATATAGTTATTTAGGTACATAATAATTCTATTGTGATGCTTGCTCTGTATTGGGGACCTCCAATGTAGTGCGATAAGGGAGAGAGAGAGAGAGCGAAAGAGAGAGAGAGAGAGGGGGGGGGAGGGAGAGAGAGAGAGAGAGAGCGAGCGAAAGAGGGAGAGAGTATTAGAAAAAGAGTGGGCCGTTTTTTTTATTTGCATCTTAATGGTTTTGGATATTCATGCTACATATTATTATTATTATTATCTATTAGAATGACGTTAAGTCCTTAGCAGTTACAGTTCCCTCTATCAAACCTCTTGAAAAAACTCTTCTTCTTTCCATACTTACATCCGTCATTCCTCGGATATTGTGCTTGTCGACTTTTCGACCTGCCAAGTAGTACTCCCTCAGACTTTCCATGACACGCTGCATGTCCTTCTGCTCGACGTTGTGTTTCAACAGGACTGTGAGGGGGAGATACCGGTCCCAGCGAGCATTCAACTGATTCATTTCTAGCATGTCGTCTGCACACAGCTTTGAAGTCCGAATGGCGCCTGAGAATGAGAAAGTTACACGTTATTATTTTAAAGAGGTTTCATAGAGGGAACTTTATTTTGAAGAGGTTTGAATGTTTGATAGAGAGAACTGTAACGGCTAAGGTCTTATTGTCCCGAAATCGAAGAGAAGAAAGACAGGATAGGAGAAAGCCAGCCGAGAAGCCGAGAACGAACATTATCCGTTCGTTATAAAATCCGCCCAGGGCGGTAATCGAACCCGCGGCCTAGCGCTTACTAGGAAGACGCGCTACCAACCAAACTAACTAGACTAGCAGTTACAAGTTTTGTAGGTAAGTTACTAGTGGTCCGTCCCAAAGAGACGGAAGTTCAGGAAATCTCAACTCTTATTCGCTGTCAGAGCTGGTTAACTTTTCCTAACCTCGCTCTGGGGATTTGACCACCAATCAGATCGTTCTCTTGGACGGTCAAAGCATAACGTTAGGCTAGGCGATAAGTAATGGAAGTCGGTCGATATTCTAATAGGCCAGGCGATAATTTAAATTCCATAAGGTTACCTTCATCCCTGTTATATCCTATGATGAGAGGTATGGAGGGGTCGGTCTGGAGCAGGTAAGGATGCTGACTGATGAATGCCTCATCATGAGGGGGTTCAACCACAGGACCAAATGAGACCAAAGGATCTACACCCCATTCCTAAAAACCACACATTGTCAAGAGATGAAAACAAAGAAATATTTGATGAGTTACCTAACTTCTAAATAAACTAGTAGCCGTTTTGGATTTAATTCATTGGGATTTCACTGATGAGACTTTTTAATCATCTAAATCATCCTCATTCGTTGGGATTTCATTTATGAGACTTTCTACGCATGTGCAGAAACGAGTTTTCGTTAAATAACCTTAAAGAGTTCAGTTAACGGGTCGCTACTTTTGGTTGAAAAAATTCTCTAATGTAAGATAGCAATGGAGCGCTTAAAGCCCTTCAAGTCCTGGCATTACATATA
>NW_007385401.1:17063-21702 GCF_000475195.1 Diaphorina citri
TTATGGAATTATACATACTACAGTAGATAACAAATAAAAATGAGTAAAAAATATTCAGAAAAGATGTTTAGTTACCTATGTAAAAATATTAAGAAATTGAGTTAATACTGAGATATTGTTCCCCTTTTGGGGATGTGTTATATGCTCCCAGTAAATCCATTAAATGGTTTGAAAAATATTTCCGAATCTAACCCCGCGTCACTTCGTTTTTGGCCCACAAACCGTATTAGCTGGAGGCGAGCGCCCTTGTCCTTGGGTAAGCTCCGGAGGTTGATTCCGTCCCGAGGCGGACATAGTCTTCTTCCTCATATGTGTGAAGGTTCCGTCCGGAACGGCCTTTGGTTTCTACGTATAGCGGTCCCCCTCTCGGAGTTTGGGGACCCTCCAGAATCCCTCCATTTTATGTTTTTAATTTACTTACCTATGTTCCTACCAATTGTATTTGTTAAGCCATACCCATAACCTATCAAAAAAAATGGAGAAAAAAATCGGTTTAGGAATAGACCAAATGAGCCCATCCACTTTCAAAAATTCAATATTTGGGCTCTTTACGAGGAGGTAGTAATAACCCCGCTAAGAATTGGACACATTCGGGTAACACATGACCAACTATCCAAAAGAGACCCTCGACCTCAACAATTCGGTGCGGTGATACCTCTAAACCGTGGACCCCATATATTCACTGTATATTGTCCACACACATTACAAAATACGCTCTCCCCTCAAGCCACCAGCCTCGAACTAACAACCCTGCCAAAGTCGGATTGGGCTTAATGTACCTGAAGGCCATTTGGACTATACCACTTGATCAGGTTAAATCGGGGATCGGCGTGACGACTACAAAGTGTTTAAAAGCGCCTAACCTTAGAAAAAAAAGAACTATATATTTGGCTCCAATCTTCGTTTGCATGGTGAGTAATAAGTTGGCTGCACTACGGTCAGAATCGTCGTGAAAACATCAGGCACCGTGGATTGCCTGCATTCCCATTGTTGATCGCTACGAAGTTGGACACTATGTGACATAGGGTGGGAATACCTCACCGAGTGACCCTGAGACATGTCCTAGGCTTTCAGGGCAACATAACAAGACCTAGTAATGTACATATATTATTATATGTCTTGCGAAGGTCCCTGAATAAAAGCCCTGAATGTTCACACTCGGCCATCAAGTCCAGCCACGTGTCCGGTAAAAAACCGGTCCCGATCAAATAAAGAGAGTATCCCCACACTATCGTTCAAGCAACGTCATGCCCCCTTGCGGTCTGTTTTCTTCATTTCCTAGTGGGGTCTGAACGAAGGATTTGATCCGTTTGCTTGGTCGCTATTACTATTTCACAGCTACCAGTGCCAAGTCGTCGCTCGGTCACGGTCAGTTATCGGTCCGAATCCAAAAAAGATTCGTCGCGAGAATGTTTTCCAAATTTTGACGTGTGAGCTGACCCGTTACGTACCTTGACTAGACGTCTATAGTGTGTACGACTGCATATTGTCTTCAACAATCATTTGATCGGACCGTTACTGGACCGTGACCGGACCTTGACTGGCACTATAGTGTGAATCAGGCTAAAAAAGAATTCGTTGAGTGACTGGTAGAACATACGTATAACACATACAATATGTTCATAAATTGACTCCTCTTGTCCCGAAAGCCAAGAGAGAAGGAAGACAGGATAAGAGAAAGCCGTTCCGATAAGGAACCTCATCTGTTTGGGAAAAGAACCACCCTTGGCGGGATCGAACCCGCGACCTAGCGGTCACAAGGCAGACACGCTACCCTCCAAGCTAACTAGACTGGGTTACTTAACTTTTGTGTAATTGTAAATCGAAAACATTTGTGTTTGTATGTATATGAAAAATATTTGTATTTGTATATTTATGAAAAACAGTCGTATTTGCATATGGGAAACATTAGTATTTCTAGGAAAATGACATAATAATCAATTCCTTTACATTAGTAAACAACAAACAACATTAGTATTTCTCAAAGGATCTACACCCCATTCCTAAAAACCACACATCGTCAAGAGATGAAAACAAAGAAATATTTGATGAGTTACCTAACTTCTAAATAAACAAGTAGCCGTTTTGGATTTAATTCATTGGGATTTCACTGATGAGACTTTTTAATCATCTAAATCATCCTCATTCGTTGGGATTTCATTTCCAAAGGATCTACACCCCATTCCTAAAAACCACACATTGTCAAGAGATGAAAACAAAGAAATATTTGATGAGTTACCTAACTTCTAAATAAACTAGTAGCCGTTTTGGATTTAATTCATTGGGATTTCACTGATGAGACTTTTTAATCATCTAAATCATCCTCATTCGTTGGGATTTCATTTATGAGACTTTCTACGCATGTGCAGAAACGAGTTTTCGTTAAATAAATAACCTTAAAGAGTTCAGTTAACGGGTCGCTACATTTGGTTGAAAAAATTCTCTAATGTAAGATAGCAATGGAGCGCTTAAAGCCCTTCAAGTCCTGGCATTACATATATGTACACCAAACAATAGGTAGGTACCTACTTACCTACCTTCGGTGTCTTGCATCAGTTGCAGTTGCATCCGACTATTCAAGACTATTGCCTACTGATATAATCAAGTAGCTAAAGTATATCAACAGAGTTACTAAAATCAATTTACCTATTGATTATTGATCATGAAACAATTTTGATTGATTGGATCCCGACTTGCTAGATCTTTACACACCTTTTTACGTCGCTAAACCGCTAAATCGCTATAGGCAGTATAGGCTATACTATGGCACTATGCCAGATTGATCCCATCCCATACTATCCCAGTGTTGCCAGATTGAACACCAAACACGTGTCAATAGATTTCGCCTCCAGATGGCTAGACACCAGGTATACGTGGTGAAACTGATAAAATAGATTGTCAAGAAGCTGCTCTTTTGTTCTGATTTAGTTTGGCAAAAATATTTGGAGCAGAAGTATGTTTGTACTTTTACATAAAAAAAAAATCGAGGGAAAAATAGTTTTCGGTCTTACTGGGTTTTAACATTGGTGAAGAGAAAAAAAGTTACCATAAACTTGAGTTGCGTCGCGAGAATGGTATCGCTGGGGATTTGCCTCAAACAGGCGACAATATCATTGACGTCCCCATGGCAACCGAGTAGGGTGGCAAAGGCGTGGGCTCTGTCTTGGGCAATGCCAGGGGGTATGAGAGCCCAAGGACAGAAAGCTGATCCACTCTGCATGATAGCCTTGTGGAAGAGCCCTGCAATTGATTAATATGAAGTGATTGAAGTCTCTGGTGCAAACATTATCAAAAAGAAGTTTTCTGCAAGGACATTTGAATGGCTAATAGGCAGAGCGGACCAAGTCCAAAAATGTTTTGAGATGGTGGAGTCAAATTTTAGGAGTAGTCAAAAGTTTAAAAAGCGCTAGGCCGCGGGTTCGATTCCCGCCGGGGGCGGATTTTATCCTGATGGGATAATGTTCGTTCTCGGAACGGCTGGCTTTCTCCTAATCCAAAAAGAAGTTTTTAATGATACAAACAGAAATTTTTAAAAAATCCTCCTTTTTGGATTTTTTTGAATTCTCCCATTAGTGAAATCTCTGATTAAGTCATTGGTGAAATCCACCATATGGGATAGCTTGAAGATGAGAGTCTAAATAAAGAACGACCTGCTTAAAAGTACTAATTTTATTTAGCAATACGTAATACAATTCACGATATTAGATTGAAATAATAATAATAATAGTGCTTATTTTTGCTGCTCGCATAGGACTGAAAAGTCCCTTTACTCCAGCAGTAAGCTACTACTATGAGGTATTGTGGTCAAAGTCTCAAATAATATTGAGGATAAAATTTCATACCTCGTTTGGGATTGATCCCTGGGAACTGCTGGGAAATCATCATTTTCATCAAGTAACAAATTTGCCGCAGTTCTACCGCGAAAGTGTTCAAGACATGTTTTACCACAGATAACAATAGATAAGTTTGCCACTGAATCACACACAAAAAGCTCAATCTAAGGCTTAGGTGGAGGAGCTAAATAGCCCTAAAGGATGTATTAAGCTTCTGCGAAACTTGCCACTGAATCGTTCTTACCTCTAGATTTCGGTGACAGGAGATGGTAGTGTACGCTCGCAGCTCCAGCGCTTTCACCGAAGATCGTGATTGAGTTTGAGTCTCCACCGAATGATTCGATGTTGTCTTTAACCCACTGAAGTGCCAACTGTTGATCTTTCAGACCAAAGTTTCCTGAGAGAGATGGCGTTTCAAAGCTCAAGAATCCTGAAAGAAAAATGGGAGACATTTCTTTTCAATGAGCTACTCGATTTTGTCCTCAATAACGCACAGCTATACAGCAGCCTAGTGGAAGCTTTGTGGCTCTTCTCGCCCATCTGATGAGGGATAAGTATGCTAAGGGATAAGCATTAGAGCTGTAATTTATCCGAATATACGGATTTTATCTGAATCCAAATTTATGTCACAGCTCTGATGGGCATGCTAGAACACAGACATGTAAAGTCTTCAATGCAGCAGATGTTTCATTTTTATCGCTATGTTCGAAAGGCAGTGAAACACTTTTATTGAAGAAAGAGCCCGTCATTTCCAATAGAACATACCTAGTACACCTAATCTGTAGTTCAAATTAACATAGACCACA
>NW_007385402.1:0-1081 GCF_000475195.1 Diaphorina citri
TGCTTTCTCTTTTCCTTTGTGTAGGCTGCAATTTGACATAAAATTGAACTTCATGTTGAGTAAACATAAAGCAGTTACTTACTGTCTGTAGATACATGTACCTAGTAATCATCCCAACAAATAGCTACAATGTCTATTGCCTATAAAATGAGTAAAAGGTCATAAATCGGTAAACAGCCCATAAAAAAAAAACTTTCATACATCAGTTACCTTTTTATGACAGTACCGCCAACGCTGTAAAACTATTCCATCTATGAAACCATAGATTCTAGAATATTTCCATGTTTTCACACATTTTAATTTGATCTAAAAATGTGTTAGAATTTATAGTAAACAATTAGCCAGCTAATTTTAATTACCTTCCATAGAAATGCAATTTTAGGACGGATACCTAATAGAATCTCTTCTTAATTAACTATGGGAAATTCTCTAATGTGAAATTAAGACATTTTCATTGCCACTTAACATTTCATTGAATTTAATGAAAGTTTAGTGTTTAATAGGTTGATGGCTTCATTATTCTTATCAAAGATCTGTGCAAAAAATCCGACAATGCTCAATGATAAATTGAGTGAACCTATTACACCACCCATTGTTCTAAACTTACCATTTTGCAAGACAATCCATACTTTGGAGAATTTTAAAACCCAATAAAATATTCGAGGAGCTCAATTTTATTGGGTAAAATCTACTTGCAAATTCGACATCTTAAGATCTCATTTTAAAAGAAAAATTGGTCTTCCCAGAAATTAGATCTACGAGTATTTCCACCTTTGGAGAAAGAGCAAATAGGCAAGACTAGGCACAGGCATCTACCAATTAAGTTCTCATGTTTATTAGCGTCCAATTTATCTATCAATAATGATCGGCCTGCAATCAATTTATTCATTAGGGTACGTACATTAATTATGTAGGTACCTACTGTAGTCAAACAAAATTGCTTCATAAAGCTCCGCTGTTATGGCTCCCATGATATTTTCTCGTCAATTTTTTTTTTTTTTTTTTTTTTTTTTTTTTTAAGAGGTTTGACAGAGGGAACTGTAACTTCTATGGTCTTATCGTCCCGAAATCGGAGAGAGAA
>NW_007385402.1:1940-3147 GCF_000475195.1 Diaphorina citri
AACTGAATGAACTACAACTACGAGCTACGGAACTAAAATCTATCAAACCGAAGCACCGAGAGTGACTGAAGACTGGAACCAAAGTACTGAAACAGAATGGAAACAAAACAAAAATATTGGCCTTCATGAATGACTATGGTTTGTAGGAATCAGTGGCCAATACCGGATCCCGGATACTATTTTCCTTCCGAATTTAAAAAGTAGTAATAGTAATAGAAAGTAAAAGGAAAATAGTTGCAAATGATGATTTTCTTCAGGAGAAAAAATCAACTAGTGAAAAAACTGCGCCCAAGATCGTACTACGAGTTAATAACGTCTACTTTAGTTTAACTTTAGTTCATATGGGCTAAATCGGAAGGAAAAAAGTTTCCTACACTGACCGTTCCTCATTTAAATGCTTTCTCTTTTCCTTTGTGTAGGCTGCAATTTGACATAAAATTGAACTTCATGTTGAGTAAACATAAAGCAGTTACCTACTGTTTGTAGATACATGTACTTAGTAATCATCCCAACAAATAGCTACAATGTCTATTGCCTATAAAATGAGTAAAAGGTCATAAAACGGTAAACAGCCCATAAAAAAAAACCTTTCATACATCAGTTACCTTTTTATGACAATACCGCCAACGCTGTAAAACTATTCCATCTATGAAACCATAGATTCTAGAATATTTCCATGTTTTCACACATTTTAATTTGATCTAAATTCGTTCTATTCCAGGGACATAAATTTCACCTCAGCTCTGAAGAGGTATTTACCTGAGCCTCAATCTTCCCCCATGCTCGGTATGCCAGTGTCCCTTTCAGTTCCCTTGTCCTTGCCCAAACCATCCCGGCACAAAATGGTTACAGAATATTTTAATTACAGTTTAATAATGGGTAGAAGTACTTGTTTCAAATTGGTTTTAGATTACATCACAATCACAAATTTCGCTATTGAATTACTTGGGAACTAAAGTAGGTACCGCGCACAAGTCCCATTAAAATAATAAGAGAAATGAAAATCAGACGTCTTCTGAAGAGATTGAACCGGTATAGGTAATAGGTATATCCAAATTTAATATTAAGTTTAGCATAATTATTATTCATTATTACATAGGAAACATTAGAATCTGACAAGCCAATTCTACCTATGTAGTTCTAATTTCTTACTGCAAACACCATGTACAACTGGATGCAACAGAGAATAGTGAACTTTACGATTAAG
>NW_007385403.1:0-2665 GCF_000475195.1 Diaphorina citri
AAAAAAAAAAAAAAAAAAAAAAAACTGGGAAGGTTCGCTGAAAATTTTATAATGAAAAGGGACACGGTTAGTCCAGTGGTAACGCGCGGTTGCTTGCCATGCAGAAGGTCCTGGATTCGAATCACCCATCAATGAAAAAATTGCACTCGTTTTTTGATTGCAAATATTTCAACGGGTTACTTTCTGTTGACCCAGCACCTAAATGGGAGGAGGTATTATGTCTTTTCTCGCCCATCTGATTTGTTTTCTGTCATGACATTACTTACTTACTTTCCCTCTTTCCCAGTCCCCTTCTTTCTCATCATATCTGGTACCTCCAGTCCCTTACATTGGAGAAGGTGTTCTCGTGACACTAATTTGTTCTTTATTCTTACAGGCGGAAGTTATTCCCAGTTATCAGCACGCAGCCCCGGGGTCTCACTACGTCCATCACCCGACACAACTCAGCATGTATCACCATTACCTGAGGGACCTGGCACAAGGTGGCTATCACATCACACCAGGCGGCAAGGATAAGGAAGACTCGGGCACTGTGGTTGTTGCCGGCGCCCCCACCAGTGTTGTCAGTTCACCTCACGAGCGCGCCACGGACTCACCGCAAGTGGCAACACTGTACGCGCACGGCTCGCGGCTTCTGTTCTACGAGACGCCGCCGCCCGGGTTCCGCGCGCCGCGCCACCTCACCACCCCGCCGCATGCGTCACCCGACACGCCGCTCAGCACGGACACGCTATACTCCGTGCTGGAACGCCGCTATCCGGTCATGTGGCCGGGGGAGCTCGTACTCAAGTCAGACCAGGCGGTTTCGTACAGTGCACTATGTTTTTGGGAATCATCTGCTGGCGAGGGATGCGCACTGCCCCTGGCGGCGGGAGGAGACTTACACCCCCGACCACCTACATTACGCTAGCGGCAACGGATGAGACTCGAACAGACTCAGATCGGATGGCGTGGTGAGGAAGATGCAGGTATGTACTGAACTACTTCTTACCAAGTTTATTACTTTCTTATTTCCCAGGCGATATTGAAGTGACAGAGGTGGATAGTTAAGTCATTGAGGGATATTGTAGCAAATTTTGATTTTGGAAGATTTTTTTTTTTTTTTTCTCTCCAGGACTGCAGAATTTCAGAACGATTTCTATATGTATGTAGAAGTTCACGTGCACCTATCCAGGGGCTTCCAGAGGGGAGGGGGTCATCAGGCCTAGGTTCATCAAGGGGGCCTGAAACCATTTCTGTAGCAAGGGAAATTTCAGGCTGTTTAAGGTCCCCCAGTCAGCCTAGTTAGCTTAGTTGGTAGTGCGTCTGCCTTGTAAGCGCTAGGCCGTGGGTTCGATTCCCGCCCGGGGCGGATTTTATCCTGATGGGATAATGTTCGTTCTCGGAACGGCTGGCTTTCTCCTATCCTGTCTTCCTTCTCTCTTCGATTTTCGGGACGATAAGACCATAGCAGTTACAGTTCCCTCTGTCAAACCTCTTAAAAAAAAATTAATCTCGGGTCCGATGTTTGTTCTCTCATTCACAGACGGACGGGGAGCACTGCATGTTGCTCGCTCTCCCCTGCGGTCGCACCGAGGTGGACGTGGTCCAACAGTCTGCCTATCTCCAGTCCGGCTTCATCACCTACCTGCAGCAGAAGCAAGCCGCCGGCATAGTCAACATTGCCGCCCCTGGGACGCAACAGGCCGCCTACATCGTGCATGTGTTTCCGTCGTGTGAGTTCGCCAACAATAGTTTGGCTCAGATAGACGCCCAGCTGTTGAAGAAAGTGAGCGAGCTCACCTACCTGGTGATTATTATTGCCACCACCGCCAATTCGGCTACCGTGTAGACTGTAGACCTTGACTACCTTCGCCAGTGTAGAATGTAGACCTTCACGAACATCACAACAACGTGTAGACCCCTGCCATGGCCAATTCTGCGAGGGTGTAGACTGCAAACATTGACTATCATCACAACAACGAACTTGTAGACCCCTGCCATGGCTGATTCTGCGACGGTGTAGACTGTAGACCTTGACTATCATCACAACACACGTGTAGACTCCTGCCATGGCTGAATCTGTGTATCTACAATTCTACAACGACAGCATTCGTGTAGACCCCACCATGGGCTAATTCTTCATCTGTGCAGACCTCACGGCTGTGTCAATTCCTGTAAGGTGTCTACAGTAATGTCTTCTGGTACGTATGTATGTAAATCTAATTCCTGTTCCTGTAATAAGTGTAATATGAAGTCAAAGAACTCTTCGGTATGTATGTACTGCTAATATCTCAAAAATCTCAAAATGTAGCAATAATTCCTGAACTGTGACCTCAGTATAGTGTACATTTGGATGACAATGTCATTTGATGTCATTATGACAATGTCATTTGATATGTCATTATGACAATCTCATTTGATGTTATTATGACAATGTCATTTGATGTTATTATGACAATGTTATTTCATGTCATTATACTTCCTAATATGTGACTAACCCCTACTTTGACGTCAGTCAGGCTTCATCACATGGGCAGTCATTTTATCGGAATACGTTTTTGATTTAATCATTTTTGGACGAGAAAACCCCCTATTATTAAAGCAGAGAATGGCATGGACGATTTGAAAAGGAATCGTACACAGCATGAGGTATCTGTATCATTTCCTCACAGCCTTTACACCT
>NW_007385404.1:0-3146 GCF_000475195.1 Diaphorina citri
ACTGGAACAGAAATCTCACCAGGGCGCGCTTACACTAGAGGAACTACAGCAACTTATGCAATCCGAGAAACTGCCGGACGATCCGTTTATTATCAAAAAGTAGAGGTGTCTCACTTTACCCCATCTTCCCCTACATCACAAGATTATATGCTACAATTACTGGAGCAGATGTGCTACAACCAGTTCGATGCGATGCCCACCATCGTCAGCAAATTTACACTCGCATATTTCGATTTTGCATGAATCCTAACTAGAAATAGATATGATATTTATTTACCTATTTAAATATAAGGAATTCACTAAAATTTCTCCCCTTCCCTAGGATGTATGCAGCGTTTCCTCTCTGCTAGAAATTTCAATAAATAAATCTAATAAGCACAAGATCAATTAAAATTCCAAATAAGTACAAGTGAGTTTATTTTTTCGTCAGCTAAGTAAACTAAACTAAGCACAATTTACACAAGGAAGGTAAACTAATGATATCAAGGAAGGAATCCATTCTGCAAAATATGTAAAAGTAATAAAAAATGTAAAAAATATTTACATGAGAAAAAATATACCTACAATTAAATTAAATGAATTAAAATTTTAAATCACAGAATGTAAACAAATTAAAATTGTTTTTCTTATTTACAATGTCAGCTAGGACTTTTTATACTGTCAAGCCAACCACTTTCAAAAGCCTAAAATAATTCTAAAGCTGAGAAGTAAAGTAGAAAATATTGACAGTAAGTCCATATGTGATTGCTGGAAGAGATAAAATAAATTAATCAAATTTCATCTCATCTCTTATACAGATGATAAAATCAATTGATCTTTTCCATAAAACTGATGGAGTTGTAGCAGAGTCAATGTTAAGAATGCTAATGTCAGGACAAGACCTGCCAGAGGTTTATATGTTGTAATTTTAAACAATAAATAGTAGTTTTTAGTTGTAGAATATTATTTGAGACACCAACCTCTGTACTCTGTAGTGTACGTACCTGAGGCGGATAGCCAGGCATGGTCGTTACTCCCATATAATAGTGGAACACATAGTTGAGAAGGATCCAGTTCCCCACAACAATCAATACACAAGTCAGGGCTGGACTCTTATGCCAATAGAAGGGCACACCTATCCAATAGCTGAGAAATACTACGAAGCTTGTATACTTTGTATGACCCGACCCTAACCCATCTTTCAGGATTGTTTGCCCCTACACCTAAGCCTCAGAGTGGGCTTTTTGTGTACATACCTGAGGTGGATAGCCAGGCATGGTCGTTACTCCCATATAATAGTGGAACACATAGTTGAGTAGGATCCAGTTCCCCACAACAATCAATACACACGTCAGGGCTGGACTCTTATGCCAATAGAAGGGCACACCTATCCAATAGCTGAGAAATACTACAAAGCTTGTTAGAGTGACCACAAGCACTACAAATGCCTGGAAAGAAAAGGAATACAAGATGTGAGGGAGGAAAAATAAAAGAGGGAAGTTCCGTATTTGTATGAATAATGAACTGTGTGTTCTACAATTGAACTAGATTATTTTGCATTGCACTTACCCATTTGTAATCGGTAAGTAGGTACATACAGATACAATACCTACATGTTTCAATTGTTTCATACATGGTTCCAATATTCACATTGTGGTAAAAAACAAACGGCCTTGAGGCAAAATATTTCTGGGTAAAAAAAAGGTAACATAGGTTTGTTCAAAGAATGTTTGCAATTTCAAAAAAAAAAAAAAAAAAAAAAAGTTTTTTTTTTTTAAATTTTTTTTTTTTTTCTTTCTTTTAAAAAAAAAAAAAAAAAAAAAACTGTTTCATTCTTGCAATTATTTGATGTTTCCTTCTCAGTTCTCAAATGAAATAATTGATAAAGAGTACATCTTTTCTGAGCAAGGAGAGAGGAGGACAAACTTTGACTGTATGTTTGATGTTGCAAAAAATTTCATTTCCCACAAATAGAATAGAATATACCTTGTTTATACTACCAGCATAGGACTGAAAAGTCCCTTTACTCTTGCAGTCTAAACAAGGTCTTATATATTTGATTGGTAATAACATTACATTTTATGAAAAAATGATCATCAAAATTCCAGACCAGACCATCAGACAGAAAATACTATGTACCTATGACTTTGCTAACAAAACATTACTTACCATACCTACACCTCGCTGAGCTCAGACTATTAAGGGTTCCTGCTATGTGTGTATTTCTTAGTTTTACAGTTCAGTTGCCTACTCAGGTAGGTACATTTTTTTTTTTTTTGCTTTCTATTACTACATATAGTTGTAGCAAAGCCTAAGCTAATTGCAATCATCACTTTAAAATAGGTACTTACAGGGCCAATGAATACTACGAAATTGTCCACCACCCAATACATAGGTTCCATGCAGGCATCAATCACATAGCTCTGATTTATGTGGTGATTACCAAACAAAGATCGAAAGTAAAGTAGAAAATACTGACAGTAAGTCCACATGTGATTGCTGGAAGAGATAAAATAAATTAATCAAATTTCATCTCATCTCTTATACAGATGATAAAATCAATAATTGATCTTTTCCATAAAACTGATGGAGTTGTAGCAGAGTCAATGTTAAGAATGCTAATTTCAGGACAAGACCTGTCAGAGGTTTATATGTTGTAATTTTAAACAATAAATAGTAGTTTTTAGTTGTAGAATATTATTTGAGACACCAACCTCTGTAGTGTCGTTTATGCCAAACTGTGAAACAGAGATAAACAAAATGGTTAGCGAGATCAAGCATTGCAATGAAAGAGAAATTAGTTTCCAAATCAATGTACATATTACACATTTATTGTCTTTCCTCTGATTTCTTCTTCTTATTTATATGTTGTAATTTTAAACAATAAATAGTAATTTTTAGTTGTAGAATATTATTTGAGACACCAACCTCTGTACTCTGTAGTGTCATAATGGTTAGAACAGTGGAACTAGGATCTGGAGGTTGGTGGTTTGAGTTCACAAAGCCATTTGGAAGAGATAAATAACACATTCCTTGAGTCATTTGACTCAAAATGGCCCAGTAAATTCAAAAGGAACTATCTATTGGATTATGCATACCTTAACATCACTGGAGCAGCACATAAAGAAGAGCAGAGATTTTTTATCCGAGTCCTCATTTTGGGGCAC
>NW_007385405.1:0-3146 GCF_000475195.1 Diaphorina citri
AAATATGTACTCATAGGTACCCAAACCCCACTAGTGTATATAACATTCTAATTCAATGTTAGAACACTTTAATAAATATAAATAAATAAAAAAAAAGTTTTCACTCCCATGCTAGCAGTATCAACAATTTATTATTAATCTACCTCAGTAGGTAATCAAGTGGTCAGTATCGGGTAGAATTGTAGATTCGTATAAGCATAATCAACCTTTGGGGCTGTTTGCCCCTACACCTAAACCTCAAAGTGGAATTATTGTGATCCGGTAAGAAAAAGAGCGAGATTTGTTCCCGACCTTGCTCGGAGATACCTACCGACTTCGAGGGGGGGAGGGGATGTGTACATATTATATGAAACTATACATGTTTCTTAAAGGGACTTTTCAAGTTTTCACTCCCATGCTAGCAGTATCAACAATTTATTATTTATCTACCTCAGTAATCAAGTGGTCAGTATCGGGAAGAATTGTAGATTCGTATAAGCATAATCATCCTTTGGGGCTGTTTGCCCTTACACCTAAACATCAAAGTGGAATTATTGTGATCCGGTAAGAAAAAGAGCAAGATTTGTTCCCGACCTTGCTCGGAGATACCTACCGACTTCGAGGGGGGGAGGGGATGTGTACATATTATATGAAAATATACATGTTTTCATAGAACCATCTATAAATATGTACCTAATTACATATTTTCTCGTTAGCATATTGTTTACACTTGGCACGGGTTTACAATTATTTTCTTGTTTACAATGTGACATTGAATATTATGGTTGATAAAAAAATGAGTTGTGAACGATCTTCGAGCTAGATCAAACTATCTTCTGACCTGTAGTCAAGATCAGATTGGATCGTGCTACCGAGATATTGAGTTCTACATTAGGATGAAGTCATACCTACTTTATCGTAGCGCCTGTAAACATTGCCAAAGTCTAGTCAGATACCAATGTCAGCATTAGTTGGTCGATTTGAATAATTTGATCTTTTTATCGTAGCGCCTGTAAACATTGCCAAAGTCTAGTCAGATACCAATGTCAGCATTAGTTGGTCGATTTGAATAATTTGATCTTCAATCTTCATCCATTATTGTGATGGATGAAAAGATTGAAGATGACTTAGTTGGTAGCTCGTCGTCTGACTTGTAAGCGCTAGGTCGCAGGTTCGATTCCCGCCCGGGGCGGATCCTGAACGGGTAAGGTTCGTTCTCGGAACGGCTGGCTTTTTCCTATCCTGTCTTTCTTCTCTCTTCGATTTCGGGAAGATGAGACCCTAGCGCTTGATAAAGTAATATTCTATGTTTACACCACTGGTGTCCTCTATACAATTCTTTTTATTGTTTTGTTTTTGGACCCGATTTGCTTTTTTACCAGGGAAAGAGGAAGTTTATCCTGAACGGATAAGGTTCGTTTTAGGAACGGCTGGCTTTTTCCTATCCTGTCTTTCTTCTCTCTTCGATTTCGGGACGATAAGACCCTAGCGCTTGATAAAGTAATATTCAATGTTTACACCACTGGTGTCCTCTATACAATTCTTTTTATTGTTTTGTTTTTGGACCCGATTTGCTTTTTTACCAGGGAAAGAGGAAGAAGGATTTTTTTTTTTTTCAATTCCAACTCTGGTGTGTTAAATTAAAATTTTAAAAGGGTAGTACAGGCTTATGGAGCACAGGCATTAAAATATTCTACCCCTAAAAATCACGTCCGTTTATCGTGTTATTATAAACCTACTGGGAATATTACGACCGTGGCGTGGATCCAACTGGGAAGTAAATAAGTAAGTGCAGTTTCTTTGTGTTTTTATATCACAACTTTGGTGCTCACTGCAGCATTGTAAGATTTTTTCCAATATCTCAATAATCCTTACATCCAATGTTTACCTACCATGCAATTCCAACTCTGGTGTGCTAAAATGAAATTATGAAAGGGTAGTACAGGCTTATGGAGCACAGGCATTAAAATATTCTCCTGAACGGATAAGGTTCGTTCTCGGAACGGCTGGCTTTTTCCTATCCTGTCTTTCTTCTCTCTTCGATTTCGGGACGATAAGACCCTAGCGCTTGATAAAGTAATATTCAATGTTTACACCACTGGTGTCCTCTATACAATTCTTTTTATTGTTTTGTTTTTGGACCCGATTTGCTTTTTTACCAGGGAAAGAGGAAGAAGGAATTTTTTTTTTTTTCAATTCCAACTCTGGTGTGCTAAAATGAAATTATGAAAGGGTAGTACAGGCTTATGGAGCACAGGCATTAAAATATTCTACCCCTAAAAATCACGTCCGTTTATCGTGTTATTATAAACCTACTGGGAATATTACGACCGTGGCGTGGATCCAACTGGGAAGTAAGAAGTGCAGTTTCTTTGTGTTATTATATCACAACTTTGGTGCTCACTGCAGCATTGTAAGATTTTTTCCAATATCTCAATAATCCTTACATCCAATGTTTAATGTTTACCACTGGGAATATTACGACCGTGGCGTGGATCCAACTGGGAAGTAAGTAAGTGCAGTCTCTTTGTGTTATTATATCACAACTTTGGTGCTCACTGCAGCATTGTAAGTTTTTTTCCAATATCTCAATAATCCTTACATCCAATGTTTACCTACCATGCTGGCACCGGTCGCTATGCGCATTTATATGTCATTTAACATCCAGTCACGGAATACATCATTTGCATTATACAAATTCCTTGACCCCGCCGGGAATCGAACCCGGGTCTCCCGCTTGCAAGGCGAGCGCAGTGACCACTTTAGGATTATTCTTACCAGCCTAGTTAGCTTGGAAGGTAGCTCGTCTGGCTTGTAAGCGCTAGGTTCGATTCTCACAAATTCCTTGACCCCGCCGGGAATCGAACCCGGGTCTCCCGCTTGCAAGGCTAGCGCAGTGACCACTTTAGGATTATTCTTACCAGCCTAGTTAGCTTGGAAGGTAGCTCGTCTGGCTTGTAAGCGCTAGGTTCGATTCTCGGAACGGCTGACTTTCTCCTGTCTTCCTTCTCTCTTGATGGAAGAAGAAATGGATGGAAGAGAAAATCCCTAAATCGTAAAGAAAAACTCAATGTTGATGTGTGAGCAAAAATTACTAAGAAGGACTCAAGATTCTCAAGAAGATTCTGCTGAAATTCTACCATAATTCCTAGAATGGATAACAAGGG
>NW_007385406.1:0-3146 GCF_000475195.1 Diaphorina citri
TTGGTTAGTTGGACCAAGAGAGATTCTCCAAATCTCCATGTAGTAAGCTTTCTGTCATATTTGGTTGTTTTTAAGAAAGCTTTCCTTTAGAAATACAAGAAATAGTGTGTTAATGAAAGGGTTTGGTTAATGTTCGAATGCACCCTCTATTCACGTATTTCACCAGATTCATAGTGACATATGTACTTAGCTCCTGACAGAGTTGTTATTTCTCCCCCTCACCTGTTCTACATCGGGTACGCCATCTCTAACTCAATCACATGTTTAGTGTTTCTATCTTGATGCAAATCTAATGAACTTGTAAGCCCACAGGCTATTAGATAGATTTTATCCTGAGGAATCATTTTGCACAGAGTTCCTGGATCATTACTGCCCAGGTGGGGTGCTTATAGTTAGTGAAGAATTAGAAATAGTAAGTACATATTAATAGTAAGTAATCTAAGTACCTTGGGCTATCCATGTTCAATTCCTAGATTCCTACCTATCGGACTTATGTATGCTAGTTTGCTAGTATGTAAAGGCAAAGCTTGTTACCTACCACATTTAAGTATGTATGGTATCAAAAGCAAGTATTAGGCCAGATTTAGACGTTTCGTGTAAACTGTATTTATCATTTCTTTTCATTCAGGGAACCCATTTGTATAAACTTTCTGCATTATCAATATCATTATCAAATTCATTTTCCTCGAGCTTTGTGGACTTTGTGCTTAACCAAGCTTTGTATTCGCCTTGCTAGTATGGCTCGCTTAGTTACCTCCATCCTAAGAGGAGTCGGAATACAATACAAGTTGAATACAAGAATACAAAGTACTTACTTAGGTAAGTAAAGTAGCTTGGAATTATAGAGATTGAAAGAATTTCATGCTGCTTTAATCGCGTAATTCATACATTAAGTGTTGCAACTACTGGATGCATTATTATTACATTACTATGAATTTTCATCGTTTTACATTATTACACTATTATGAGTTTGAATTATTTTGCATTGTTATTAAGTGCGAGTTCATTTTTTAAATGGTTCAGTAAGTAGTGGTACTAGTGCTTTACAATTGAATCCTATTTAAAATCATCTTGGTGAGAAAGAAATACTTTTGGGTCACCCTGTATTGAGTTAATAGTGCTTTACAATTGAATTCTATTTGATCTGGTATAGGTAACTTGTAAGTTCGACAGATTTTTTTTTTTTTTACTTGAAGGAATTGTAAGGTGTTACATACCACATACCTAGAGCCCAGAGTTATTTGTGATGTAGCTTCTTCTCTCTCTTTATATCTCACACACTCTGGCTTCATCTTGCATGTTGTCTCTCTCTTTTCTTATTCTCCTCTCTCTCGATTTCCTCATTAGCCACAAAGGCAGGTGTTAAATTTCAACACAGGAACGTTTGTGAGAAGTGGAGAGGAGATAAGATAGAGGAGAAAGAGAAAGGATAGAAGAGAAGAAACGAGGAGAGGAAAAGAAGAGAAAAGGAAAGATGCGAAGGAGAAAGGTACACGCTACATACTTACGAACTTGACTTTTAGCCTGCAGCTTCCTTTGTAACTATTTACACAGGTGGTAGCTTTCTTCATTAGAGTTCAAGTACATCCTCTTTTCTTATTTATTTTCCTCTCTTCCGATTTCCTCATTACCCACAAAGGCAGGTGTTAAATTTCAACACAGGAACGTATAGTATAATGTGAAAAGTAGAAAGGAGTAAAGGCAAAGGAGAAATAAGAGAAAGAGTAGAAGAGAAGAAACGAGGAGAGGAAAAGAAGAGAAAAGAAAAGATGCGAAGGAGAAAGGTACACGTTACATACTTACGAACTTGACTTTTAGCCTGAAGCTTCCTTTGTTAACTATTTACACAGGTGGTAGCTTTCTTCATTAGAGTTCAAGTAGATAGTTACTTATAGACAAAATGTACACCAGTACCTACATAGGCATCAAGTACGTACATACATGAAAGTACAACAAGTAAATATTACATACTTAGGACGGGGAGGATGGGTAACAGGTAACTTCACTTTTTTTTCCTTGTGACCTATTTTTTTTCATGTCTAAAGATATGATTTAGCCTGAAATGCCTGAAATAAAATCTAGATCCCCCCTCCAAAAAAAAGGCATGCGGTTTTTCTGTCTCAGGTGTGGTCTACGGTAAGTGTAACTTATTCTGCTGTACCATGTATAAAGTTTAGGGTTATAGGGTTCTGCCTTAGGATATTGGACTTGTTATAGAGACTCTATAGGCCCTATATTGGTACTATTTATTATGTCATGGACTTGAGTATTTTGTTGAAAAAAAAACTCATGTTATACGAGACACGGGGGTAAAAATATTCCCGTTCTGGGTCCACCCAAGTAAGCGCAACTGATCTATTATTATCAAACAATTTGATCAAACCCTCAAAGGTGATAGATTGAACCTCGCGCCGACTCTGTCTCTGCGGTGTTATTTGACAAGATCATATTCTCAATTGAATTAATTTATCACGAGGCAATGGTCGCTTTATATCAATTGACCTGGACCTTTCCCCCATCTGTCGGGAATGGAATTTCAATAGGTGTTGACCTTCCAGGATCTGTTACCCGAGTAACAATACGGAGAGAGGATGAAGCTATGTGACCTGTTCCCAGATCAATAGACGAATTGAGATGAGATGTGTATGTACCATCATTGAACGGAGGGAGTCCCTTTATTTTTACTTTCTATTACTACAGTATAGCGGAGCTATACTAGTAATGAAAGTATTGCAATCGGTCCAAATTTTTTCAATGAGGTTTCATAGGGAAACTGTAACACCGGAGGTCTTATCTCGAAATCGAAGAGAGAAGGAGGTAGGATATATTAGAAAGCCAGGCAAGAACGAACTTTATCTGTTAATCACAGGAAGGAAATTTTGCTCTTCTGATTTTTTTGTCCAGCCGGGCCTTTTACGGGCTTCTCAGAAGAGTTTTTTTCGTGAGTGAAGTCTTTAGTTCACTATGTTTACTGCTTCAGACAGTACTTTACATAATGAGCTGTATTTTGTATTCTTCCTTTCAAATAAATTGAATATAGAAGATGGTATTGATGATCTCCCCAATCTAAGAGGTCGTTGCATGTCATCTCATTTCTCATTATTTTTTGGAGAAAGTCTTGGACTGCGGTCACTGGGAATGAATAA
>NW_007385407.1:0-3621 GCF_000475195.1 Diaphorina citri
AAATTTATCACCCACTCTTTCAACCATTTCTTTTGAAGTCTCGACTTGAAATGAACAAATGAAGGACGGACTACTGATAGAAATTGAAAAGAAAAAAATGAAAAAATCGAATCAAAAAGGAAGGCGGAAAGGAAGATTGAAAAAATACATGAATGAAAAACCAAAAGAAATTCTGCGTTTGGATAACATCAAAGGGTTTTCTCCAAAACACGTTATTCATACCGGTATTTCATTAGCCAATCAGATTTGAGCATTTCCAAAGGTGGGGGGAAATACTCTATTCTCATTGGTGGAAAAATATCGGTATGGGATAGTATTATAGGTCAGGTGTAAACGGGGCCTCTATTCGTCAAGCCTCATCCAGCACCGCCCTATGGAACGCGCCAGTGTGGACTCGGTTTGCAGCAACGTCGGGCCAGGATGGTATTCGGCCAATGGAAGTTTTGTCGACATAGTGTAAACATATCTTACTGATTGATTACAACCCATTTCCCATGCAAGGAGATGAGTGAATCAGCATTAGTACACGGAATCGCCGCTAAATAAGCGCCACTATGTAAAGAGTGAGTGAGTTATAAAAAAGAACTACTCTTTTCAGTGAACTACTCAGTCAATGAGTCAGATCCTAAAACGTGTAACTCACTCTTCAACTCCCCATATAGGCAGTTAGTATCTGACTCACTGAGTAGTTCTGTTTTCGTAACTCCCGCACTCTTTACTTACCTCTACTCTACTCAATGTTAATGAATTTTAGATACCTATATATGTTACAGAGATAAGCCGAGAGATTGGATAAACCTAGGATTTCCCGGTAAAATCTAGAATATAGAAGGCAGAAAATGTCTCCCTTCTATAACATTTCCCGGTAAAATCTTGACTAAAGAAGGGAGAAAGTGTCTCCCTTCTATAACATTTCCCGGTAGTCAAGGGTTTACCGGGAAATCTTTAGTCCAGGTTTTACCGGGAAATCCTCTAGGTTTTACCCGCTCTCTGGGCTCATCCCGTAACACCTATAAGACGCAAAGACTTGGGACAAGTAAACTCAGGATTTCCCGGTAAAATCTAGAATAACATTTCCCGGAATTCTCGGTAATAGTACCGGGAAATCCTAGAGGTTTACCCGCTCTCCGGGCTCATCCCGAAACACCTATAAGACGCAAAGGACTTGGAACAAGTAAGGTTAATGCACGAAGACAAAGATGTAAAATTAAGGTAGGTAGGTATGTAACATAATATAAATGATATAATAAATAAAAAAAATTCCTTCTTTTACAAAAAAAAAAAAAAAAAAACCCTTGATTCCTTCGTTGGAAATGGGCTTGCAAAACGTCCCCAAATAGTTTTTTATTTCAACAGCAAAAAAGTTGATTCAACTTTTAATTTCAAAGCAGAAAGTTGATTCAACTTTTAATTTCAAAGCAGAAAGTTGAACAACTTTTAGATTCAACAGCAAAAAATTGATTTAGATTTAACTTTCAAATTCAACAGCAAAAAGTTGATTCTACTTTTAAATTCAACAAAAAGAAGTTGAACCGTGGGAACGCGCTTTAACTTATCCATTAGCTTTAAACCGAACCACTTTATCGTCAATCCGATTTAGGAAGAAAAAGTCCGGTTTTCTGACACCAAAAACCGATTCGGATTTCAATCCAATATAAAATAATACGGGTAAAAAGGAATTAATTGGGTACCAAAACAGATCAGAGAATTTAAATTCTCTACGTATACACAGGGATTAAAGAGTTCTAGATTTCTAACATAAATTTGTGAATAAGGGCCGGCCCACAAGGTGACTTTAAACTCGTTTAAGTTTTATCTCGGTTTAAGCAATCTGACTGTCCAAAATTTTTGAAAATCAACTAATCACATTGCTTAATGAGAGAGTTAAACTCAAACCGAGATTAAACTTACTTTGTGGACCCCGGCCATAAACCGTTCGACTATTCAGAGAATTGTGAGGGGCGAAAACAAAATCTACATCCTAAAATGAAATCAATTTTGTGAGCGAGAGGAGAGTTCGAGAGAGAGAGGGAGAATAGATACAAAAAATAGGGGTATTTTATTTTTTCGTTAAGGATCAAGGAGAATCCAATAAATCTGGATTCGATTGATTTATTATCTGGATTCTTTGCATTCCCTTTAATAGATTTACATATTCAAAAACGCTTTTTTTTTCTTCAAAAAGAATCCAGAATTCCGCCGATTCAGACGAAAAAAATAACAAATAAAGAAATACCCCCTAATGTTAACTACGTACGAATGTATATGATGGAATAAATTTCAGACATGGAGAAAGATGGTTTAGAAGAGAGAAAATATATTCATATTATTTTATATACCGAGAAACAAAATGATTTTGTATCTGAGACATAATAATGTATCTGAAACAATAATGATTTTGTCCCATTTTTGTAACAAAACACAATGAAATTGGAGACACAAAATGTTTGTCTTGTAAACAGAAACACAATGAATTTTGAGAAGATACCAAAAAGGTTGTTTGTCCCATTTGTAATAGAATAACAATAGAAACACTAATACGGATATACATTGTTAGTTATGGAGACAAAACGGTACACACATATAATTGTAACGTATTAAACACATATGAATGAGAACCTACAATTTATAGACTGTAAACGAGATATAAAAAATTTTAAATAAATACGGATTAGTTCAATTTTTATAGTAGAAATTATCAAATAGTAACCTATAACGATTAAACAGTAATGTATGAGACAAAACGGACAACAAAACGGTTAGGATTGTAACCCGTTTTTGTAACAGAACGCAAACTTGTACCTGGGACACAAATATCTGACCCGTTTTTTCCTAATAGAAATACAATGTGTATAGCGGGGTACAAAAAGATATTGTCCCCCCGTTATACGATAGAAATACACTAACATTGTACCCGGGACACAAAAAAGATTCGTCCCATATCTTTTTTTTCCCTCGAAAAACGTAATGTATCCGGGACACCGATAAGGTTTCGTCCATTTTTTTTTTTTTTTTTTTCGTACAAACGTACTGTGACGCATAAAAAAATTCTCAGTATCGTTTTGTATATAGACTGTTTCGTCCCAAACCCTTTTTTTTTCGTTGCAATTGTGGGATGTGCTGTAGTTGTGCAAGGGCCGCCGCATTAATTTCTTCTTGTTTTTTGGTTTGGGCGGGGGCACCCGCCTCGGGTGGGGTCACCGGCCGCCCTGCCTTGAGCCCCGGGGAACTTGTGCTTGTTGCCGGCTGTGGGAGGGAAACATAAATGTTAAGACTGTTTGAGGAGACCATTAAGTCAGAACACACTAGTATTGACTCACGGTGAGCCCATGTGGAACATGGAAGTAAGTAGTGTTTCTACCTAGAGCCAGGGGTTCTCAAACTTTTTGGCCCGCAAGTGCCCTAATGACAGTTCCAAAGTTGTCGTGCCCCTACAATGCCCAACCAATAATGTGAGCATGGGGTGGGCGGGGGACGCTACTAATTAACCCCCCTGATTATACATACAAATAAGAAAAATCCTCTGTATTGTGTTTGTACAAATTTCCCGACGAGTAGCACATCAGACAGGTAGACACATTGAGAACCCCATAGACATAGAGCATATGCATATAGATACGA
>NW_007385407.1:4057-11023 GCF_000475195.1 Diaphorina citri
TGCCAAGTTGGAAGAAAAACAACTTAAATTTTCATCTTAGTTGAAAACGACAACTTAAACTTTCAATTTAGATTTAGTTAAAAAACGACAACTTAGATTTTCAACAAGTTGAAAGACGAAACTTTAATTTTCAACTTAGTTGAAAGACGAACTTTAATTTTCAACTTAGTTGAAAAACGACAACTTTATTTTTGATAAACCCCTGCAAAACGTTCGGGGTAAAGGTTGCTTTCCTTAGTTCCTAAAAAAAAAAAAAAAAAACATTTTCTTCCTTAAAAAAAATAAATAATATAGTAAATATAATACAATGTATGGATGGATGGAATTAAAATGTAGAAACAGAAGCACGTAATTGGAATGAACAAGGTTCAGGAAACGCAGAATATCCACAATGCCCTACTCGGGCCTCTCGCCCATTTGGAGATCCTAAAGGGCCATGATAATGGCTCTTAAGGCCCTTTACAATAAGATCTAAAATGGCCCTTTAGGACTCAAATGAACAGGGTTCAGAAACGCAGAATATCCACAATGCCCTACTCGGGTCTCTCGCCCATTTTGGATCTCCTAAAGGGCCATTTTGGACCTGATTTCTAAAGGGCCATTTGGGAACTGATGGCCCTTTACAATATCTTCCCTCTGTGAAAGAGGGAAGAAATCAGTTCTAAAATGGCCCTTTACAATATCTTCCCTCTGTAAAAGACGGAAGATATAAGATCTAAAATGGCCCTTTAGGATCCAAATAGGTTAGAGAGCCGAATAGAGACATTGTATACCTCAATAGATTTTAAGTAATTGTAACTCATCTCATTTCTATTCATTTCTCACGCCCTCAATGCTTTTGTTCTTGATGAGTCACTCAGTCTATGATTGACGGATATACCCCTCAACTTCTCACTCAATGTGCAAAATCCTAGACTGAGTAACTGACTCATCAAGTGACTTTTCTCATCAAGAAAAAATATTGAGTGAGTGAGAAATGTATCACCGCGAATAAATCGCCGCTAAGGCACATGATTACGACTAAGTGAGTAGAGGAACGTACCCTTTACCCAACATTAGTTAGTCATTCTATACAAATGTGATACAGCTGTTTTGAAGGTAACCGGCTTATGGTAGGACCGGGCTGCAACGACGTTTGGCTCAGGTGTGACCGCGCAAGGTATCCCGCCACGACCTACTCCGAACTGCTTATCTCCGGGGCAAATGTGGACTGGATATTATGATAGGGTATGGCTATAAAGGTGATATGTATCCTCAGCCACGAACCTTTTACTCCATCGAATCTGCTACTTAACTACTCGCGGCAAATGGTTGGACTGAATATAATGATAGGTATGGCTATAAAAAGAAGGTGTTGTACTCTTATCTCATAAAGGGTGGGTGGAAACCCTTATGACATTAAGTTGGACTTAAACTAACAAAATTAACCTACTTTATGGGCCATACTTTATATGCACCAAAACTTCTTTTGGGAAACTACAATTAGGTTTGCGATCTTAAAGGAAAACTAAAAAAAGTAAAAACACATTAAATAAGGTTAAGAAAGGAAAGCGGAGGCAGACACTAAGCATAAAAAGCAGAAAAGGAAAGTTAAAGATAGTCATCAGCAGGAAGTAAACAGTAAAGTTCAGCTCTGAAGTTTTCTTTACCGTAACTTCTCACACACCTCATGTATTTAAACAAATTATTATAATTACTTTTAATATTTGTTAACCCTTTTTTCAAACCTTTTTAAGCACCCGGGCAGTCGAACCTTAGATTTACCGATTTGTCAGGGATCTCGAGATTACCGAGATATCCTACTCAAACTCGAAAGATGCTTAGCATCTAAGGATGCATTTATTAAGTTTTACTTTTTTCTTTACTTATACGATCTCCAAAGAAACAAAGTTCGAAAGGTCCTGATCTTCCATCGCTTAGCTTGGTTCTCGAAGATCACTTAAGTTCTCTCCACTTCTGGGCTCGAGAAGATTATCATCGAGGAATCCACATGATTGTTTAAAATAAAGACAAGTCTAGGAGAAATAAAATAAGACATAAATCACAAAACAGGTCAAATTCCGGTCCCTTTTTATCTGTAGACGCGTTTTCTAATAACAAAATTTATAATAAATTTATTTGCATAAAGTTATGATACTAAATTTTAATTGAGGCTTCAACAAAAAAAAAGCAAGAGTTCGTACCAACACTAGGGTGTCCATTTCCATTCTTCGGCTTCCGTTCTCTTGGATACCGCATTGGAGTAAAGACCACGTGGCGGCCCTTAGCTTGGCCTAGACAGGTGACACGGTTACTGACGAGCTGTGTTTGAGCAGGATTTATCTGGAAGAGTGAGTGCACGTTTTACTTAGCTGAAGTTAGCTGGGGGAACGCGCTTTAACTTATCCATTAGCTTTTAAACCGAACCACTTTATCGTCAATCCGATTTAGGAAGAAAAAGTCCGGTTTTCTGACACCAAAAACCGATTCGGATTTCAATCCAATATAAAATAATACGGGTAAAAAGGAATTAATTGGGTACCAAAACAGATCAGAATTTAAATTCTCTACGTATACAGGGATTACAGAGTTCTAGATTTCTACATGATTTGTGAATAAGGGCCGGGCCCACAAGGTGACTTTAAACTCGGTTTAAGTTTTAATCTCGGTTTAAGCAATCTGACTGTCCAAAATTTTTGAAAATCAACTAATCACATTGCTTAATGAGAGAGTTAAACTCAAACCGAGATTAAACTTACTTTGTGGACCCCGGCCATAAACCGTTCGACTATTCAGAGAATTGTGAGGGCGAAACAAAATCTACATCCTAAAATGAAAATCAATTTTGTGAGCGAGAGGAGAGTTCGAGAGAGAGAGGGAGAATAGATACAAAAATAGGGGTATTTTATTTTTTCGTTAAGGATCAGGAGAATCCAATAAATCTGGATTCGATTGATTTATTATCTGGATTCTTTGCATTCCCTTTAATAGATTTACATTTTCAAAACGCTTTTTTTTTTCTTCAAAAAGAATCCAGATTCCGCCGATTCAGACGAAAAAATAACAATAAAGAAATACCCCTAATGTTTACCTACGTACGAATGTATATGATGGAATAAATTCCAGACATGGGAGAAAGATGGTTTAGAAGAGAGAAATATATTCATATTATTTATATACCGAGAAACAAAATGATTTTGTATCTGAGACATAATAATGTATCTGAAACAGTAATGATTTTGTCCCATTTTGTAACAAAACACAATGAAATTGGAGACACAAAATGTTTGTCTTGTAAACAGAAACACAATGAATTTTGAGAGATACAAAAAGGTTGTTTGTCCCATTTTGTAATAGAAAAACAATAGAAACCTAATACGGATATATTACACGGTTAGTTATGGAGACAAAACGGTACAACAAAACGGTTAGGTAATTGTACCGTTTTGTAACAGACGCAAACTTGTACCTGGGACACAAAATATCTGGCCCGTTTTCTAAATAGAAATACAATTGTATACGGGGTACAAAAAAGATATTGTCCCGTTTTACGATAGAAATACACTAACTTGTACCCGGGACACAAAAAAAGATTCTGTCCCATATCTTTTTTTTTCTCCTCGAAAAACGTAATGTATCCGGGACACGATAAGGTTTCGTCCATTTTTTTCTTTTTTTTTCGTACAAACGTATCTGGGACATAAAAAAAGTTTCGTATCGTTTTGTAATAGACATTTTCGTCCCAAACCTTTTTTTTTCGTTGCAATTGTGGGATGTGCTGTAGTTGTTGCCAAGGGCCGCCGCATTATTTCTTCTTGTTTTTGTTGGGGGCGGGGGCACCGCCTCGGGGTGGGGTCACGGGCCGCCCTGCCTTGAGCCCGGGGAACTTGTGCTTGTCTGCCGGCTGTGGGAGGGAAACATAAATAGTTAGTACTGTTTGAGGAGACATTAAAGGCAGAAACACACTAGTATTACGTCACGTGAGCCCATGTGACATGATAGTAGTAGTGTTTCTACCTAGAGCAGGGGTTCTCAAACTTTTTGGGCCGCAGTGCCCTAAATGACCGTTCAAAGTTGTGCGGTGCCCCTACAATGCCTAACCCATATGTGAGCTGGGGTGGGGCGGGGGGACGCTACTAATTTTCATTCCTTCTATTTATAATATCTTACACCTCCAAATAGAATCTCGTATTAATTTTCACATAGATTATGCTTTGGGGGAAAAATTACGAATTAAAGATTGATGCCAGCCTAGTTAGCTTAGTTGGTAGTGCGTCTGCCTTGTAAGCGCTAGGCCGCGGGTTCGATTCCCGCCCGGGGCGGATTTATTATCTCAAATTAAGAACAAATCCTCTGTATTGTTTTGTACAAATCTCGCGGTGCCCTCGCGGTGCACACTTTGAGAAACCCTGACCTAGAGCATTGTTAAGCAATACGTAAAACTCAAGGAGTAACAACTTAGGGCCAGGTCTAATGTCTTACGTTGACTTGACGTTGGTTCGTTTGACGTTTTCCATGGCTCTGCGCTTGCGCAAGAGCCATGGAATATAATATTCGTTCTCAGAACGGCTGGCTTTCTCCTATCCTGTCTTCCTTCTCTCTTCGATTTCGGGACGATAAGACCATAGCAGTTACAGAATGATATGACCTTAGCCTCGGTGGTGTAGTGGTCAAGGCGCTCGCCTGGTAAACAGGAGGGCGTGGGTTCAATCCCAGCCGAGGTATGGAATTTTATCCTCAATATAATTTGAGAATTTGACCACAATAATAGTAGTAGCCTACTGCTGGAGTAAAGGGACTTTTCAGTCCTGTGCGAGCAGTATAAATAAGCACTATTATTATCATTAGCAGTCAAAGTTTCCTGTATCTGCTATATCGTCGATTGAAGTCGATTCTTTTGCACGTGAGTGAAGTTATTTAGGACGAGTTTTGTGTCAGCAGTCTTGGCACGTGGAAGATCCGGGTTCGATTCCCAGCGGTGCAAAAGAAATGAGTACCCATAGGTTCTCTGCCTTCGGCTTCTTTACCTTTTTACCTGTGGGATCACAACCATCTTAGAACGAAAAAAAAAACAACTTCGAGTTAATTTTAAAGTTCATAGTATTGAAATGAGTTTATTTATAATTTAAAACTAATATGTTCTTTTCCTTAAAACAAAACAAATATACAGAATAAAATAAAGAGGACTACAGAAATTAAAATTTGTAGTACACCTAAGGGTATATTTGACAGCGGTCTTCACTTCTGAATTCTAGCTAGAAGCTCTTGGGTTCGATTCGCTACTTCTAGTCCTGGAAGCTTGAAAAAAGAAACCTCTAGCATTTTTTCTTTTTTCTTTTTAATTATTTACGGTAGGAATCTACGATTCGTAGAAGCTCAACTCATCCTTAGAGCCATTTAGAGCTCTAGGGCTGTTTAGCCCATTTAGATCCCAAGCTGACGGCCCGAATTTTTCCAAACTTTTTCCCAATGTTTTAATTTTTCATTATTATTATTAAACAAATTTATCACCCACTCTTTCAACCATTTCTTTTGAAGTCTCGACTTGAAATGAACAAATGAAGGACGGACTACTGATGGAAATTGAAAAGAAAAAAACGAAATAATCGAATCAAAGACGAAGGCGGAAAGGAAGATTGAAAAAATACATGAATGAAAAATCAAAAGAAATTCTGCGTTTGGATAACATCAAAGGGTTTTCTCCAAAACACGTTGTTCATACCGGTATTTCATTAACCAATCAGATTTGAGCATTTCCAAAGGTGGGGGGAAATACTCCATTCTCATTGGTGGAAAAATATCGGTATGGGATAGTATTATAGGTCAGGTGTAAACGGGGCCTCTATTCGTCAAGCCTCATCCAGCACGACGAAAAAATCGAATCAAAGACGAAGGCGGAAAGGAAGATTGGAAAAATACACGAATGAAAAATCAAAAGAAATTCTACGTTTGGATAACATCAAAGGGTTTTCTCCAAAACACGTTATTCATACCGGTATTTCATTAACCAATCAGATTTGAGCATTTCCAAAGGTGGGGGGAAATACTCTATTCTCATTGGTGGAAAAATATCGGTATGGGATAGTATTATAGGTCAGGTGTAAACGGGGCCTCTATTCGTCAAGCCTCATCCAGCACCGCCCTATGGAACGCGCCAGTGTGGACTCGGTTTGCAGCAACGTCGGGCCAGGATGGTATTCGGCCAATGGAAGTTTTCCCCCCATTGTCGATATCAATCGACATAGTGTAAACATATCTCACTGATTGATTACAACCCATTTCCCATTCAAGGAGATGAGTGAATCAGCATTAGTACACGGAATCGCCGCTAAATAAGCGCCACTATGTAAAGAGTGAGTGAGTTATAAAAAAGAACATAGTGTAAACATATCTCACTGATTGATTACAACCCATTTCCCATGCAAGGAGATGAGTGAATCAGAATTAGTACACGGAATCGCCGCTAAATAAGCGCCACTATGTAAAGAGTGAGTGAGTTATAAAAAAAAAGAACTACTCTTTTCAGTGAACTACTCAGTCAATGAGTCAGATCCTAAAACGTGTAACTCACTCTTCAACTCCCCATATAGGCAGTTAGTATCTGACTCACTGAGTAGTTCACTGCAGAGTAGTTCTGTTTTCGTAACTCCCGCACTCTTTACCTATCTCTACTCTACTCAATGTTAATGAATTTTAGATACCTATGTTACAGAGATAAGCCGAAAGATTGGATAAACCTAGGATTTCCCGGTAAAATCTAGAATATAGAAGGCAGAAAATGTCTCCCTTCTATAACATTTCCCGGTAAAATCTTGACTAAAGAAGGGAGAAAGTGTCTCCCTTCTATAACATTTCCCGGTAGTCAAGGGTTTACCGGGAAATCTTTAGTCCAGGTTTTACCGGGAAATCCTCTAGGTTTTACCCGCTCTCTGGGCTCATCCCGTAACACCTATAAGACGCAAAGACTTGGGACAAAACTCAGGATTT
>NW_007385408.1:0-3145 GCF_000475195.1 Diaphorina citri
TCTAGTCTTGTCAAGTTTGGGTAGGTTCTATACGAGCCTGCACACTCTGACTCTATAAATTACCTTGTCGACACGATCAATCGACACCATATAGGTACTGAAAGTTGTCCTGAGATCAGTATTCAACAGCAAAGTCGGTACCACCACCGCACCGTATCCACATGTCGAAAATTATGTACAGCTTGGCCTAAACTGGATTAAAAGAATAGAAAATTAATTTATTCGTCTTATTTAGCCGCCATCTTGTCCATCTCTAATATAGCTTCTTAAAACGCCAAAAATAACCCTTTTTTCAAATCAGCATACCTGAAAACATACAATTCTCAATATATTATTTCAATATATTGGACAATTTTTAAGGATTTCCCTATAGTAGCAGCATATCCCAAAAACGGGATCGACCATTACGGGATTACGGTACATCCTAGAGGAAAAGTGTAAATGTATAAAATGTAAGAAATAAAAATACAAACAACTTTCTAATTCATTGTTCTTCACAAAAAAATACCGGAAACGAGTTATTTTGAGAAAACCTCCTTTTTGACCGCCATGTTGGAGAAATCAGTCCGGTGCATGATTACGGTACATCCTAGAAGAAAAGTGTAAATGTTAAAAATGTAGGAAATAAAAATACAAACAACTCTTCAATTCATTGTTTCTCGAAAAAAATTACCGGAGAGGAGATATTGTCACAAAAGCTCTTTTTAGCCGCCATATTGGAAAAATAATTACGGTACGGGATTACGGTACATCCTAGAGAAAAAATGTAAATGTAAAAAATGTAGGAAATAGAAATACAAACAACTTTCTAATTCATTATTATTAAAAAAAAATTACCGAAAACGAGATATTCTCAAAAACCCCTTTTTTTAGCCGCCATTTTGAAACGGGATCGACCGTTACGGGATTACAGTACATCCTAGAGAAAAAGTGTAAATGTATGAAAGGTAGGAAAGAAAAAAACAAACAACTTTTTAATCTATTGTTATTAGAAAAAAATTAGCTGAAAAGAGATATTATGAGAAAACCTCTTTTTTGCCCGCCATGTTCGAAAAATCCTTACGGTACGGGATTACGGTACATCCTAGAAAAAAAGTGTAAAAATATAAAATGTAAAAAACAGAAAAAGAAACAACTTTTCAATTCATTGTTGTTGGAAAAAAACTACCGGAAACAAGATATTGTGAGAAAACCTCTTTTTTGGCCGCCATATTGGAAAAATCATTACGGTACGGGATTACGGTACATCATAGAAAAAAAGTGTAAATGTACAAAATGTAGGAAATATAAATATAAAAAACTTTCTAATTCATTATTATTAGAAAAAAGTTACCGGAAACGAGATATTATCAAAACCCCGGTTTTGGTCGCCATTTTGAAAAAAGGCCGCCATTTTGTTTGTGTGCATGATTTTTGGTGTCACCCCTTCCTAAAAGTTTCATATTTTCCCAATGAAGGTCCATACAAAATTTGGTGCTTTCCTGAATAAATGCAGCTTTCGGCCAAAATTGTGACGTTAGGCCACCCACTAGTGGTCAAGTCCCGTGTTGTTTTCTACTTTTGTCTCATTGTCTTAAGTAGGATTTTTTATTTTATTCTTCAGAACAATTCAATCTCGAGCTCAATAAACTTTGAGCTGAACCCTCCTCGTCCCTCTAGAAATCTGACCGATTTTTAGCAAATTGTTTCAACTATGTCCTTAGAAAATACAAGGAATGTAGGTAATCTGATAGCTTTTTCGCTTTGCGACAAACCGTTCTAGAGATATTTTGTTTGAAAATTTGACCCCGATCCCACTACCTTGTCATTATATTCTAAAGGTCCCTGTCAACAGAATGTAATAGAAAGTGAAAAGGAGAGACAAATTTCTTACTTCCATTATACTCTTTCCCTTTCTCCCCCCTTCGTTTTTTCCCCTTTCTCCCTCCCTTTCTCTCTCTCCCCTCTCTCCCTCCCTTTCTCTCTCTCTCTCTCCCCTTTCTCCCTCCCTTTCTTTCTCTCTCCCCTTTCTCCCTCCCTTTCTTTCTCTCTCCCCTTTCTCCCTCCCTTTCTCTCTCTTTCCCCTTTCTCCCTCCCTTTCTCTCTCTCTCCCCTTTCTCCCTCCCTTTTTCTCTCTCCCCTTTCTCCCTCCGTTTCTCTTTCTCCCCCTTACTTTTCCATAAGACACGCTATATCTTAGCTTCTAATTAGGAGATTGAGATGTGACTTTTCAAAAGGGGAGACAGAGGCGGATAGGGCGAGGATATTAAAGTTACTTTGCATGTTATTTTTGGTGTACATAGTATCTATCTTACCCTACGCTATGTTACATTATTTCAATAGGAAACCATGTCAAATGGGAAAGTTAGAAAGTAGGTAAGTTGTGAATTGAAAATGTTTGGGATGAAGTATAAATTTGCCAGTCTAGTTAGCTTGGAAGGTAGTGCGTCTGCTAAGCGCTAGGTCGCGGTTTTGATTCCCGCTCGAGGCGGATTTTATCCTGAACAGATGAGGTTCGTTCTCGGAACAGCTGGGTTTCTCGTATCCTGTCTGCAACTGCTGTCTTATCGTCCAGAAAGCGAAGAGAAAAGGAAGACAGAATAGGAGAAAGCCAGCCGTTCCGAGAACGAACCTTATCTGTTCAGGATAAAATCCGCCCCGGGCGGGAATTGAACCTGCAACCTACCTTCCAAGCTAACAAGGCTGCCTAGGTGGCTAGGTAAATTTAATGAAGAAAAGGAGCCCCTAAAAATCCCTCTTTTCAGAACATACCACATTCGGGGGTTTCTCTCTCTCTCTCTCCCATTCCCTCCTCTCCTTGATTTTGACAGAAAAGTTAAATAAAGAAAACAATCTCATATCAAACCCCCTCTTCTTTTCGTTTACCCAAAAGAAAATTAATATTTTCCTCCAAAAAGTACACGAGAACTTTTTTTTTTCGTTGGAGAGCAATTTCAAAGCTTGGGAAAACTCGTTTTTCCTTGCGAATGAGTGGAAAAACTGGCAAATGTGTTGTTCTCTTTTTTTCTGTCTGTAATGTTTGTTTAAAATGAAATCATTTCAAATGTTCAAAATGTTGAGTTTTTTTTTCATTTAAAAGTTCCCTCGTCGGAACTTTTTGTTCTTTCCCTCGAACTAATATCGGAAATAGTTTGATCGAAAGTTT
>NW_007385409.1:0-3144 GCF_000475195.1 Diaphorina citri
CCCAGCAGTCTAAATAGAAATATGTACCTTGTTTATCCTGCCCGAATAGAACTGAAAAGTCCCTTTACCCCAGCACTCTAAACAAAGTCTCGTATGAAGATCCATCAGTTTACACCTTTGGTTTTGCTCTTTACTTTCTGCCCAGACTGATCAAAATAATACCATTCCTACTTATCTTTCCATATTCGAATGTTTTAAATGGTTTGTGCCATCCAAATAGGTTTCATTTTCATCAAATGTTAATGAAACCTGTGGCTGGATGGCCGATGGACTGGATGGTAGCTGCTGTCTATTATAACCATCTTGCTGTCTATTATACCCGTCTTGCTGTCTATTCTCCACATGGGCTGGATGGCCGATGGACTGGATGGTAGATTTCAAAAATATTCAAACTTACTTGTTGACATTGTTTCCAGGTTTTCCAAAATTGCTGTTCCGGCTGTAGCTGTCCTACTGTCTATTATACCCGTCTTGCTGTCTATTATATCCGTCTTGCTGTCTGTTATACCCGTCTTGCTGTCTATTGTACCCGTCTTGCTGTCTATTATACCCAAAATTTTAAACTTACTCTAGGTTTGCCACAGTCGCTGTTCCGGCTGTAGCTATCCTGCTGTCTATTATATCCGTCTTGCTGCCTATTATATCCGTCTTGCTGTCTATTATACCCAAAATTTTAAACTTACTTGTTGACATTGCTGCTAGGTTTGCCATAGTCGCTGTTCCGGCTGTAGCTGTCTTGCTGTCTATTATAACCATCTTGCTGTCTATTATACCCGTCTTGCTGTCTATTATACCCGTCTTGTTGTCTATTATACCCAAAATTTTAAACTTACTTGTTGACATTGCTGCTAGGTTTGCCATAGTCGCTGTTCCGGCTGTAGCTGTCTTGCTGTCTATTATAACCATCTTGCTGTCTATTATACCCGTCTTGCTGTCTATTATACCCGTCTTGTTGTCTATTATACCCAAAATTTTAAACTTACTTGTTGACATTGCTGCTAGGTTTGCCATAGTCGCTGTTCCGGCTGTAGCTGTCTTGCTGTCTATTATAACCATCTTGCTGTCTATTATACCCGTCTTGCTGTCTATTATACCCGTCTTGTTGTCTATTATACCCAAAATTTTAAACTTACTTGTTGACATTGCTGCTAGGTTTGCCATAGTCGCTGTTCCGGCTGTAGCTGTCTTGCTGTCTATTATAACCATCTTGCTGTCTATTATACCCGTCTTGCTGTCTATTATACCCGTCTTGTTGTCTATTATACCCAAAATTTTAAACTTACTTGTTGACATTGCTGCTAGGTTTGCCATAGTCGCTGTTCCGGCTGTAGCTGTCTTGCTGTCTATTATAACCATCTTGCTGTCTATTATACCCGTCTTGCTGTCTATTATACCCGTCTTGTTGTCTATTATACCCAAAATTTTAAACTTACTTGTTGACATTGCTGCTAGGTTTGCCATAGTCGCTGTTCCGGCTGTAGCTGTCTTGCTGTCTATTATAACCATCTTGCTGTCTATTATACCCGTCTTGCTGTCTATTATACCCGTCTTGTTGTCTATTATACCCAAAATTTTAAACTTACTTGTTGACATTGCTGCTAGGTTTGCCATAGTCGCTGTTCCGGCTGTAGCTGTCTTGCTGTCTATTATAACCATCTTGCTGTCTATTATACCCGTCTTGCTGTCTATTATACCCGTCTTGTTGTCTATTATACCCAAAATTTTAAACTTACTTGTTGACATTGCTGCTAGGTTTGCCATAGTCGCTGTTCCGGCTGTAGCTGTCTTGCTGTCTATTATAACCATCTTGCTGTCTATTATACCCGTCTTGCTGTCTATTATACCCGTCTTGTTGTCTATTATACCCAAAATTTTAAACTTACTTGTTGACATTGCTGCTAGGTTTGCCATAGTCGCTGTTCCGGCTGTAGCTGTCTTGCTGTCTATTATAACCATCTTGCTGTCTATTATACCCGTCTTGCTGTCTATTATACCCGTCTTGTTGTCTATTATACCCAAAATTTTAAACTTACTTGTTGACATTGCTGCTAGGTTTGCCATAGTCGCTGTTCCGGCTGTAGCTGTCTTGCTGTCTATTATAACCATCTTGCTGTCTATTATACCCGTCTTGCTGTCTATTATACCCGTCTTGTTGTCTATTATACCCAAAATTTTAAACTTACTTGTTGACATTGCTGCTAGGTTTGCCATAGTCGCTGTTCCGGCTGTAGCTGTCTTGCTGTCTATTATAACCATCTTGCTGTCTATTATACCCGTCTTGCTGTCTATTATACCCGTCTTGTTGTCTATTATACCCAAAATTTTAAACTTACTTGTTGACATTGCTGCTAGGTTTGCCATAGTCGCTGTTCCGGCTGTAGCTGTCTTGCTGTCTATTATAACCATCTTGCTGTCTATTATACCCGTCTTGCTGTCTATTATACCCGTCTTGTTGTCTATTATACCCAAAATTTTAAACTTACTTGTTGACATTGCTGCTAGGTTTGCCATAGTCGCTGTTCCATAGCCGATTTTCTACTATTCCGTCCTCCTACCGATTTCGGGACGCTAAGATCCCTGTTGTTGCAGTTCCACTATCAAAGGATCAAACCATTTTTCCTTCGCTATTTTATTTTTTTTTTATCAATATACCGCGGTAACCTAATATTGTTGAGCGAGCAATGTGTAGTATCTACTCATTTCACGCTGGAATGTGGAAGCCATGCAACTGACAGTAGTCCGAGATTATTGAACTGCATCAATTTTCACTGGAAACTTTTCCAGTGAAAGTTACGTCACTTTTAATACTCATAATAGGTAGCTAGTTTTAGACGAACACCTATTGAACAATACGTACTTTTATTTTGTCATAAGTACTACCTAGGTAAGTATGTCGTTAGATCTTTTGGGGCTGTTCGCCCCTACACCTTAGCCTCAGATTTTTGTGTATGTATTAAAGACAGTCTGAGAGACTGCGGTCTGAAGCTTTTCCTGATAAATCCATTTCAAAGAAGTCCTTATAGCAATTTCTTACCTCTGAACTTGTAAGCAAAATGTTTATCCTTAGGTCCCTGATGTCTTCCTCTCTTGAGAGGTTCATCCCAGGATTCATCATCACCAAATGCTGATCTGGAAATTAAAATC
>NW_007385410.1:0-3144 GCF_000475195.1 Diaphorina citri
TTTTTTTTTTTTTTCTTACCATTCAATACGGAAAATCCACATGGCCACATGGGTTAAGCTACGTCGAGACGATCTGGTAAATTCGGACCGAGGAAGCAAACACGGAAGAAAATAAGTACAAAGAAAAAAGTCAAGAAAAAAACCTATGAACATATTTCAAAAAATGAGAGAGACGAAGAAGAAGAAAAAGGAGGAAAAAAAAGAAAAAGGAGGAGGAGGAGAAAAAGAAGAAGAGAACTGAAAGACAGACGAAGAAGACAGAAATCAAACAAGGAAAATGGACTGGGTAGGAAAGAGGAAGAGGGAGATGAGGAAAGAAAAAAATGCAAATCATAGTGATGTTCTCCTCCTCCTCCTCCTCTTCCTCCTTCCCTTCCTCCTCCTTCTTGTCTCGACAGCCGCGGATAAAAAAAGTAAAAAAAAAAACAAAAACAGAGACAAAAATGTGAAGCAGAAGAAGAAAGAGAAGAAGAAGAATAATTATAAGAAGAAGACGAAGAAAAGGAAGAGGACAACAACAAAGGGACGCTAAAAAGAAAGGGAAAGAAAGGGACAAGGTGAAGAAAGAAGGACAATGAGGAAAGAAGAACATGAGACCAACCCCGACATAGAAGGATAGACAAGAAACGCAGTAAGCAGTGAAAAAGAAGAAGAAGACGAAAACAAGATGGATGAGAAAGGGAAGAAGAAGAAGAGAGAGAAAAAATTAACATTTCATAAATATGTATTGTAAATTTTCTCTCGGGGGGAAAAACGAAAAGAAAAACTGGAAAACCGAAGATAAAGTAAGAAGGAGAGAGGAGAAGAAGAAGGAGGAAGAGGAGAAGAAACTACAGACACGAGAGAAGAAGAGGAGGAGGAAGAAATAAAGCTGAAAACTAAAGACACGAGAGACAAAGAAGGGGGAAGATAAGGGAAAGGAGGGGGAGGAGGAGAAGGAAGAAGAGGAGGAGAAGGAAGGGGGAAGAAAACTGTGAAAACTAAAGACACAGGAGACAAAGAAAGGGGGAAGACAAGGAAAAAAAGAAGAAGGAGGAGGAGAAGGAAAATAGATGTAAGGAGCTCGAGACAAAAGAGGCAAAGAATAAGGGAGGAGGAGGAGAAGGAGGAGAAGGAAGAGGAGGAGGAGAAGGAGGAGAAGGAAGAGGAGGAGGAGAAGGGAAAGAAGGAAAAAAGCAGTCATATGAGAAAATTGTTTTAAGATGAAAGGAAAAGAAGAAAGAAAATAAGGAATATCCAGTTTAAATTTAAACCATTCTATATAGGTATTCTTTTAGGTACTTCTGTTTAAACCAACCAAATTTAAACCAATTTCTAATATTCCTAGCTGTTAATCTGCAAGATTATATGGTTAATAAGGTATTCTTTTAGGTACTTCTGTTTAAAATTTAAACCAATTTCTAATATTTCTAGCTGTTAATCTGGAAGATTATATGATTAATACCTACGCCCAGAGTTTAATGATTCTAATGAATAATTCCGTAACTATAAAGTCCTGAATAAATTAATAGAGAAGAATTTTTTTTTTTAAGAGGTTTGACAGAGGGAACTGTAACTGCTAGGGTCTTATCGTTCCGAAATCGGAGAGAGAAGGAAGACAGGATAGGAGAAAGCCAGCCGTTCCGAGAACGAACATTATCCCATCAGACGGGTTGTAATTTTCAAGGGGAAAAGAGGATAGTCAGCAAAATGAAATATGATTGAAACCGATTGTCTCAGAGAGAGGTAGGTATCTGGCAAAATTTTGCGGTGGTCAAAAAAGGAAAAAAAAAAAATTGAAGAAAGTAATTCATCAAAATCCTGGATGTTTTCAGTCTCCTCTCTCTTCTCTCTCTCGCTCTCTCTCTGTCTCTCTCCACCTCTCTCTCTCTCTCTCTCTCTCTCTCTCTCGCTCGCTCTCTCTACTTTCATTTCCTTTTCTTTCACAATATACAATTGTTTCAAGCAATCTCAAATTGCTCCGGGCAATTTTCATCTTAACAATGACAAAACCTGGCCTTTTCTCTCTCTCTCTCTGTCTCCCTCTCTCTCTTTCTCGCGTTCTTTCTTCACAATGATTAATTAATTTGTCCATTTCAAAAGCTTCATTTTTCTTCTTATTTCCTTTTTTTAGCCCGTCCTTCCTTTATTATTGTATTCGCTTCGGTGTCAGTCTGTCTGTCCCGACCTATATATCAAATTAAAGGTCTTTTTACCAGGAACACGAAAATGGTGGTGCAAATTTTGTCCGGAGAATCAAAAAGCCAAAAAATAGTTTTTCGGGGATTTTTTTTTTTTTTTTTTTTTTTTCACATTTTCTCTTTTTTTAGCCCGTCCTTCCTTTATTATTACGATAGTAATAAAAAGGTGTAGTGGACGGGCTATTGTATTAGCTTCGGTGTCTGTCTGTCAGTCTGGCTGTCTGTCCCCATAGAAGGACTTATCCAAACCTGGTCGACCTATATATCAAATTAAAGGTCTTTTTACCAGGAACACGAAAATGGTGTTCCTCACTCTCTCTCTCTCTCTCTCTCTCTTCCTCACTCACTCTCACTCCCCTAACTTCTGTTTTTTGAGTAACTTTTTGAACCCTTTCAAACCTGATGTACTTTTATAACACTTATCCCTTATTCTCTTTTCTCCCTCCATCTCCCTCTCTCATTCTGGAAAATTCCAGAATTCTTTTTTCCCCTTTTCTCTCCTTCTCTCTCTCTCTCTTCTCTCTCTCTCTCTATCAGGAGCTGCATCGGTGGTGTAGTGGTCGAAGAAGGAACATCACCTGAGAATCAGAAGGGCGTGGGTTCTATCCCTCCCAGCAGCTGAGGTATCGAATTTCATTCTCAATAATATCCTCAACACTTCTTGCGAATTTGACTCAAAATACCTGACAGCATCAGTAACCAACACACCTTACTTCTTAGTTCTTGTTATTCAAGCAGTGTAAAATTCTTTTTTTCCCTTTTCTCTCCTTCTTCTTCTCTCTCTCTCTCCCTCTCTTTTCTCTCTCTCCCTCTCTCTCTTTTCTCTCTCTCTCCCTCCCTCCCTCTCTCTTCTCTCTCTCTTTTCTCTCTCCCTCCCTCTCCTTCCACAATTAGCTTAGGAGATCGTTAATATTGTAAAACAACTTTAAAAAATAAATAAATGGTTATATTCAATCAATCAATC
>NW_007385411.1:0-3143 GCF_000475195.1 Diaphorina citri
TATAAAATACCATTGAATTACCTGGTTCTTTACGGGGTGGTTGAGGTGTACTTTTCAAAAAGTGCTTGTGACATCTCCACCAATATACAAATTTTAAAGAGTGATTGTGATGTGATATCTCCACCAATAAATTTTGAAAAGTTCTTGTGACATCTCCACCAATTAATTTTGAAAAGTGCTTGTGACATCTCCACCAATATACAAATTTTAAAGAGTGATTGTGATGTGATATCTCCACCAATAAATTTTGAAAAGTTCTTGTGACATCTCCACCAATAAATTTTGAAAGTGGTTATGACATCTCCACCAATAAATTTTGAAAAGTGCTTGTGGCATTTCTAATTTTCAACCAATACCTACATAACATTTCAAAAAGTGCTTTTGACATCTCCACCAATAGGTAGGTACATAAGAACCTATACATTTCAAAAAGTGTTAGAGTCATCTCCACTAATATGTTTCAAGAAGTATTTCTGACATCTTCACCATGTGACGTAAAATTGGAAACCAACGTTTGTGTTGTGTGATTTTGGCTTTTTCTTTTTGTTTATTAGCTTTATTCAAAGTTAAATTTCCGTCATATACCTATTTGCATCCATAACTTTTTTGCGAAGTGTCCAGTTTATTTATGGAATTGGAAATTGGACCATCGTATCTAGAACCACTCTATGAGTTCACCCAGTATGTTTCATTCAGATGAAGCAGCAATAAGAACTGTGGACAGGTAAAGGTGGTTACAAGCAGAAGAAGGCCGGCCTGTATAATCGAGTTAATATAAACTCCACCCATTGCTATTGTGAAACTTGAATCCGCCTTAGCTATTGATATTGTAGGTACTTCAAGTCTTGTTGTTTCATTCAAGGCTTTATGTTTTGTCCTCATGTTTCTTTGTAGCACCCTCAGCTCTGTCGTTGCTTGGACTGTTTGAATGAAGGTGTCCGGCGAAGAAAAGGGACGTCCTTTTTGCTGCCTTACAGGAATTGAAATACGTAAATAAATGGAATTCCTCTATAGGAATTCAAATAAATCTGACCCTTTTTCAACATACCTATTTTGTTCTTTTTTCTTGAGGAACCTAGAAAGGGTGCCTGTTTTGAATCGGCCAATAAATTAGTTTAATCAATCAAACTTTATTGATGGAACAATAGATCAGTTGCGCGTACTTGGGTGATGTTTCAAAGTCATAGAGCAGGAAAAATGAGGACCAACGGAATTTTTCTTTTTCTTCTACCTCGATTTCTGACATCTACATATTTTGTTCTTTTTTCTTGAGGAACCTAGAAAGGGTGCCTGTTTTGAATCGGCCAATAAATTAGTTTCATCAATCAAACTTTATTGATGGAAAAATTGTAGGTATGCGGTTCCATAATAAAACCTTATGAAACGTTCTCGCGAAATAGATTTGAAATCATCGAAGCCAAAATGAATCATCCCTCGTAGATACCGAGATAAATCGATTTAAAAAATACCGGTAAATCGTAAACTTTGACGTCACGGCATACGCTCCCGTAGGCACCTAAATAGTGCTCTATTTTGACTGTCACCTCAGAACAAGATGTCCCATTATCCTATCAGTTGATCTAGGTAGGTACTTCAAAGAAAACCAAAGTCCACAGAGACGCACTAAAATAATTTTCTTATTCCTTAGCAGATTTCGATAGCAGGAAGACTGGAACGCAGGGCAAATTCGACCAGGGGCGAAAACGGAACCAATCAAGCCTGAAAAAGCGGTTTGCGCTTACCTCTGCCTGCTCGATCGTCGATTTCTATATGATGTCCGGTCCACTCTGTTTTAGCCTTAAGCTGCGTCCACACATGGTCGATGGCCGTCGATAGACGAGGTGAATCTATATTGTCGAGGCAGTGTGAACGGTTCAGTCGACGTCGATCGACTATATATTCGTATTTATGAACAAGAATGATCGTTCTTAGATCAGTCTCAAGTCAAAATTGACCAATCAAATGCCTTGAGATTATGCTTAAAAAGAAGCAAGTTGCAAAAAATGAAGTAGACACCTTAGAGGTGGGTAAGACACACAGCCGAGTTAGCATGGTGGGTAGCGCGTCTGCCTTGTAATCGCTTGGTCGCGGATTCGAGTCTCACCCGGCAAGTACTTTATCCTAAACAGATAAGGTTCGTTCTCGGAACGGCTGTCTTTCTCCTATCCTGTCTTCCTTTATATGGGTGATATATGTGTATAATCTATAATATGTATGGACACAGCTTTACTCGTCGCGTCGTTACCTATGACATTTTTCTCATTTCTGTAACTAACGAGAAACTTGCGTTTTTTATTTACTAGGTATGTACCTAGTACCTACATATTTGCTTACGTTACCTACCTAGGTACCTACTTCTACTCTCCATATCTATCTACCTACATACCTACCAAACAAAATATGAATATCAACTTTACGATCTTGCTCATTCCGAAAAGCCCATACATCACAATGTAATCATAATCAAATGTATTGAATTCCCATCTGTTTACTGCTCGCAACATGTGAAAACAAACACAACAGGTGGTGAGTTCCAATACAGATGAAACCCTTTGAAACAAACATATTTTACTGGGTGATATATTTATGGAGGATTAGAAATGATCTTTATGGTTTTTATAAAGGGTTCGCTGGGAAGCTGGGATGCTGAGATGTTTTGATGGTGAGGATTCCATACTGTGTGACCCCATCAGTGGAAAAAGGGGGAAAGGACAGAAAATAATGTCTACTATTGAGTAGACACAGCTTTTATACTAGTGAGCCTGATTTAGCACTTTTTTTCTTTTCTTTTTCATGAGGTTTGATAGAGGAAAATATATATAACTGCTAAGGTCTTATCGTCCCGAAAGCGAAGAGAGGAAGGAAGACAAGATAATATGAGAAAGCCAGCAGCTCGATTCTCTCCGAGAACAAACCTTATATGTTTAGATTTTAGAATAAAGTTCGTCCCTCCGGGAATTGAACCGGGACCTAACGCTTACGAGACGGGCATACTGACCTCAAACGTAACTAGGCTGGTTAAAACCCTTTAAATAAACGAGGAATTGATTAAAAAATATGAAGGTTCATTGTTAGACACCCTGTAGAGAGAAAAGTTTTATTTAATTAGAATTAGTTCCTATATAATGAGGATTATGAATAAT
>NW_007385412.1:0-3143 GCF_000475195.1 Diaphorina citri
GGAGAACGGGCTCTAGTCTTGATTTTAAATCATTACATGAAAGTAAAATCAAAAAATCAAATCAAGAATAATAATAATGATAATAATAAACTGAATATTAAATAAACTAGGAAGATACATAAATACTGATTTTCTTTACCCAAGATCGAAAAATTCCCGGAGGGACGGGCCCCGCTTGTTTTACTGGATTTTAAAGTATAACTAGGTTCCTATATGATTTTAGCTTCTTTTGAATATTGACTTTTGGTTTATTAAAATCTTAGTTAGACTGTGAGAATTGATGGACTCCTCAGTCCTTTCTCAGGTACTGAACAGGATAAACAAGATATCTAGGTGCCTTAAGTACCCATAAGATTGCAAGTTCCAAAAAATTAAATTTGTGTTGTTCAAATATATTCCACAGACTATGCCCAATTAGTCCCAAATGAGTCCGAATTCTCGTACACGGTAACCTAGATTTAGCTCATTGTGTCCATCAATCTCATTAAATTCTATTCATGTAATTCTCAAAAAATAAAAGATTCAATTTTTGTTGAAATTTTAATCACATACATCTCATACCTATCTGATTGGTTGAATACCAAAAAGATATCAATTTTATCTCATGATTTCACAATCCCAGATTGCACACAAACACCGACTACACCGAGTCCTATACTATAGTTTTATCCTCCACAGGAATCCTCATAGGAGCATCCCAAAATCGACCACTTCCGCAGACTAGGTCACGTGCCAGCCCCTCTACAATGTTGATGGCCACTAATGAACTATGACGTGCCTCCTACTTGATGTGTGTCGACCAGGATTATGAACTTTCCAAAAAATATCAATTTTATCTCATGATTTTACAATCCCAGATTGCACACAAACACCGACCCAGGAATCCTCATAGGAGCATCCCAAGATCGACCACCTCCACAGACTATCACAGCATTTCACAAGCTCTGCACATGATGTGATAGTACACTTTCTACCTTTACAGGCAATCCTCATAGGAGCATCCCAAAATCGACCACCTCCGCAGACTAGGTCATATGCCAGCCCCTCTACAATGTTGATGGCCACTAATGAACTATGACGTGCCTCCTACTTGATGTGTGTCGACCAGGATTATGAACTTTCCTACAGGCAATCCTCATAGGAGCATCCCAAAATCGACCACCTCCGCAGACTAGGTCACATGCCAGCCCCTCTACAATGTTGATGGCCACTAATGAACTATGACGTGCCTCCTACTTGATGTGTGTCGACCAGGATTATGAACTTTCCAACATGAAACCGTCTGACGTGAAAGGTTGCTTCAACTTTTGTGAAAGCTCGCACACTCGTTCGAATTACCTGATAGTGTTCGACTTCGAAACACGCTAAACGAGATTTTGTGGAAACAGTGTCCAAATTTTAAAACGAGAGCGTGCAAAATGGTGATACGCGTCCACGAACTACCCATAGATAAATAAAGTGTATAAAATCTTAAATTCTTCCATTTAAATTCTAAATTCTTAACCCTTATCCGCAAAACATTTGTAAACTTGACTTCGAAACACGCTAAACGAGATTTTGTAGAAACAATGTCCAAATTTTAAAACGAGAGCGTGCAAAATGGTGATACGCGTCCACGAACTGCCCATAGATAAATAAAGTGTATAAAATCTTAAATTCTTCCATTTAAATTCTAAATTCTTAACCCTTATCCGCAAAACATTTGTAAACTCGTCTATATGAAAAAAGACATCTGAATTGAACGACCAGAATATCCTCATCTCCCAGAATTGAAAATGAACTACCTATATCTACCTATTTCTAAAGCTCCATTCTAATGTTACAAAATACACAAAGCTCGTTTTGGTCCACAGTATAAAAGGATACAATGGTTCCCCAAAATCCATAGAGCTCAAAGCACCATTTTGATAAAACAGTGTCAAGAGGAACAAGAGAATATAACATTTATGAATACCCCACGAAGAGGACCAATCACAAAAGCGGCCGAAAAATAAAAATGAAAGTTACGTCTTCATAATCTGTCTGTCTATTATGAAAGACCCTTTCTGTTGATTTTGAGTGACAGCTGAATGGGATGGAGTATGGAGCTGGGTTTGAGAATTTTTGTCAAGTCATCTTCAACGCCATTGTGTCAGGTTTCAATTCAGGATATCAGTCGAGAAGTAAGCTCCTTCATTTTCTTCAAAGGTTTTTAGTGACGGAAACTGGTGGTGATTCGTCCTTTGATGGGGTTGACAATCCGCGTTCCTTTAATGTACGAGTGAATACTCATTGTCTTTCAGTACATAGTCATTTATATGCAGTAGAGTATATTGGTTACCTTTAATCTATGTAATATGTGTGTGTACAAAATGTTTGTTATAGGTACGTATGCATTATCTAATTCTAATGTATGTACAATATTTTACATACAATATGTTTTGTAGTACGCTTTGTCTGATGAAGTGATGACCTAAGTGATATCTTTATCTTTTATTTCAATTATTTTTAATACTATTATTAGATTTATTACCAATCAGCAAGTCGTCTTCTTTATTTCTTTCCAATTTAATGTTTTGATAATATTTTCAACTGAGATTTAAACAGGGCACCTGAGATTCAAAACCTGAAATTTCAACGGACACAGAAAAAAATTACTGAATAAATACAAACTTACCTAAATACCCAACCAAATTCTATCGAATTTCTTGATTGACACCAATTACAATACCTTCTATTACCATAGGGATGTATGAAAAATGAAACACATAAAAAGTCAATGAAGAAAATTTATGGCCAGATTAAAACAAACGAAGAGTAAAAGTAACAACTCTCATAAACAAATAGCAAATCGGATTAAAATCAAAGGAGCACAAAAGGAACAAACATGTATGAAGAAAATGAAGACACAAAAATGATAGAAGAAAATGAAGACAAAGAAAAAGGGCTAGTAATTCGTGTAACCTTAGTAGATAGATTTTACGTAGGACGGATTAAATTGGTTACTATACAAGACATAATTTTCCAATGTCACAAATGAAGACATACCGAAAAACATAAAAACTAGACAAAGTTATCCAAATACCTAGTAAAAACTAACGTCTAAATAAAGTCCTATTCAATAAAACTGAAGATAATTAGCATAATCCTGATTTAGTACTAGT
>NW_007385413.1:0-3140 GCF_000475195.1 Diaphorina citri
TTGAAATTGTTAAAGTGAATAATACAAAAACTAAAGAAAGAATTAAGAAATTGTTTTTTTTTTTTTTTTTTTTTTTTTTTTTTGTAGAGCAAATTTTTTCGAGTGAATACATTTTTTCAATTAAAATTTTATGCTGATTCCAAAAATTAAATAAAAAATGGGGGTTCCCATAAAAGTGACCTATATTTGGCAAAAAATGGGCCGTTTTGCAAAAGAAATTTCAAATTTAAAAAAAGCCATTTTAATCATCAAAATTTCATCTACATGATGCCGTTTATTTCATTCCTTAATTCCTAGCCGTTTCTGAGATATAAGCCTGGTTCGCAAATCACGAACCACCCTGTATACAGCCCCTTGTGTAACTGACTGACTCACTCACTCATACTAATTCTAACCTACTTATAGATGAGCTAGGAAGATGCGGTTTTCACCATTGGATTCCTTATTTTTCGTAGGTACTGGGAAAAATCGGAAACTCCCGAAATTCTAAACCGTTCCCGAGATATTGACGTTTTTTAGTCCCCCATAATAAATACACGGGGAACACACTTTGAGGCCAGCAAAACTTTTCCTACGTTTAATATTACCTCTCGCTTTTAGTTTTCAGTTTTCATTTCTTCGAGACAAGACTCAGGGACGATATTAGTTTTCAGGGGCAAAGCCAAGGGAGCGCGAAGCGCGACCTCATGCACACCCCGCGAAGCCCCGGGAGCGCGCAGCGCGACCCTAAACAAGGGAGCGCGAAGCGCGACCCCATGCATAACCCCGCGAAGCCCCCGGGAGCGCGCAGCGCGACCGTAAACAAAGGGAGCGCGAAGCGCGCGACCATGCAGCGCGAAGCGCGACCCCATGCACAACCCCGCGAAGCCCCGGGAGCGCGCAGCGCGACCGTAAACGAGGGAGCGCGAAGCGCGACCCCATGCACACAACTCATGCACAGGGAACAAGGTTTGAGGCCAGCAAAACTTTTCCTACGTTTTATATTTTGCTCTCGCTTGTAGTTTTCAGTTTTCATTTCTTCGAGACGTATTAGTTTTCAGGGGCGAAGCCAAGGGAGCGCGAAGCGCGACCTCATGCACACCCCGCGAAGCCCCGGGAGCGCGCAACGTTTAGTATTTTGCTCTCGCTTTTAGATTTCAGTTTTCATTTCTTCGAGACAAGACTCAGGGACGATATTAGTTTTCAGGGGCGAAGCCAAGGGGAGCGCGAAGCGCGACCTCATGCACACCCCGCGAAGCCCCGGGAGCGCGCAGCGCGACCGTAAACAAGGGAGCGCGCAGCGCGACCCCATGCAACCCAAGGGAGCGCGAAGCTAAAACCCGCGAAGCCCCCGGGAGCACGCAGCGCGACCGTAAAGAGGGAGCGCGAAGCGCGACCCCATGCACAACCCCGCGAAGCCCCGGGAGCCGCAGCGCGACCGTAAACAAGGGAGCGCGAAGCGCGCGAAGCGCGACCCCATGCACAACCCCGCGAAGCCCCGGGAGCGCGCAGCGCGACCGTAAACGAGGGAGCGCGAAGCGCGACCCCATGCACACAACTCATGCACCAACCGCGAAGCCCGGTATTAGTTTTCAGGGGCGAAGCCAAGGGAGCGCGAAGCGCGACCTCATGCACACCCCGCGAAGCCCCGGGAGCGCGCAACGTTTAGTATTTTGCTCTCGCTTTTAGTTTTCAGTTTTCATTTAAGACGTATTAGTTTTCAGGGGCGAAGCCAAGGGAGCGCGAAGCGCGACCTCATGCACACCCCGCGAAGCCCCGGGAGCGCGCAACGTTTAGTATTTTGCTCTCGCTTTTAGATTTCAGTTTTCATTTCTTCGAGACAAGACTCAGGGACGATATTAGTTTTCAGGGGCGAAGCAAGGGAGCGCGAAGCGACCCCATGCACAAGGGAGCGCGAAGCTAAAACTCATGCACAGGGAACAAGGTTTGAGGCCAGCAAAACTTTTCCTACGTTTTATATTTTGCTCTCGCTTGTAGTTTTCAGTTTTCATTTCTTCGAGACTACTCAGGGACGATATTAGTTTTCAGGGGCGAAGCGGTATTAGTTTTCAGGGGCGAAGCCAAGGGAGCGCGAAGCGCGACCTCATGCACACCCCGCGAAGCCCCGGGAGCGCGCAACGTTTAGTATTTTGCTCTCGCTTTTAGTTTTCAGTTTTCATTTAAGACTACTCAGGGACGATATTAGTTTTCAGGGGCGAAGCAAGCGCGACCACATGCACAACCCCGCGAAGCCCCGGGAGCGCGCAGCGCGACCGTAAACAAGGGAGCGCGCGAAGCGCGCGACCAGCACAACCCCGCGAAGCCCCCGGGAGCGCGCAGCGCGACCGTAAACAAGGGAGCGCGAAGCGCGCGACCATGCAGCGCGAAGCGCGACCCCATGCACAACCCCGCGAAGCCCCGGGAGCGCGCAGCGCGACCGTAAACGAGGGAGCGCGAAGCGCGACCCCATGCACACAACTCATGCACCAACCGCGAAGCCCTGGGAGCGCGCAGCGCGACCGTGCAAGGGAGCGCGAAGCGCGACCCCATGCACAACCCCGCGAAGCCCCGGGGAGCGCGCAGCGCGACCGTAAACAAGGGAGCGCGAAGCGCGACCCCATGCATAACCCCGCGAAGCCCCGGGAGCGCTAAGGGAGCGCGAAGCGCGACCTCATGCACATCCCGCGAAGCCCCGGGAGCGCGCAGCGCGACCGTAAACAAGGGAGCGAGGGGAGCGCGAAGCGCGACCTCATGCACACCCCGCGAAGCCCCGGGAGCGCGCAGCGCGACCGTAAACAAGGGAGCGCGAAAGCCCCGGGAGGCGCAGCGCGACCGTAAACAAGGGAGCGCGAAGCTAAAACTCATGCACAGGGAACAAGGTTTGAGGCCAGCAAAACTTTTCCTACGTTTTATATTTTGCTCTCGCTTGTAGTTTTCAGTTTTCATTTCTTCGAGACGTATTAGTTTTCAGGGGCGAAGCCAAGGGAGCGCGAAGCGCGACCTCATGCACACCCCGCGAAGCCCCGGGAGCGCGCATAAGGGAGCGGTAAGCGCGACCCCATGCACAACCCCGCGAAGCCCCCGGGAGCGCGAAGCGCGACCCTATGCATACCCCCGCGAAGCCCCGGGAGCGCGCAGCGCGACCGTAAACAAGGGAGCGC
>NW_007385414.1:0-3140 GCF_000475195.1 Diaphorina citri
GTAAGCAAGTTAAACTCATTTGATGAGAAGATTTTTGTAAAGGTCGTTTTTTGATATGGTCCCCTTTTTTCATATGTAAATCAGTAATGTTCACACTTTAATTTGTTAGGAGAGTAGGAAACTAGAATAGTATACCTACCTATCTATACCTTGATTACCTTGGCTAAATGGGACGGAAAAGTCCCTTTACCCATGCATTCGAAATGAGATCTTGTATACATGATCGAGATTACAGCTCCATGTAATATTGAACGTTGGAAACTCGAGGTCTACGAGACCGAGATATAAATAATAATTTAAGACGGGGTTTTTTTCTTTTCAATCACACACAAATATTTCGTTTTTATGAATGAAAATGGGATGGGATTTGTATTATACTATGTATGAAAACGCACACCCAACCTAAATTTACCCATCCTTGATCAACTTCCTGCAAAAGCAACAATCAAGACATGGTATGACTGTGGAATTACTCAGTCTCTTGGAAGGTGGCTCCATCAGAATATCATTGACACCTCAAAAAAGCCCCTGGAAATGAAAATCACTTGGTTATCATTATCAACATTTTACAAATTCATTTCTTCATCAATGTACATACCCAAACATGACCTTATTGAGTTACCATAAGGATCACAGAATTTCTTACTGCATGATCCATTTTAAAACTTATTATTCAGCACTATATTCAAAATTTACAAGTTGCTCATTACAGATAATCATTCTATTCAACAGAATTTCTTACTGCATGATCCATTTTAAAACTTATTATTCAGCACTATATTCAAAATTTACAAGTTGCTCATTACAGATAATCATTAATAAATACGTAAATGGGTAGGTGAATTGCTTGTAGTTGTAGCATTGACCTTAAACTCTGCTATTGCTCATTACAGATAATCATTAATAAATATGTAAATGGGTAGGTGAATTGCTTGTAGTTGTAGCATTGACCTTAAACTCTGCTTTTCATCACGAGATAACAGCTTCATTCCTATTCTAGTACAAGACAGACAGACGTCGGTACCTATACCTACATAAAATTAAGAAACTGGGTGAACAATGTGAACATAGTACATAGAAGTACATAATACATTAACTAATATGAATGAACGGCCTTGAGACAGGTGCATTATTTCACGTTATATTGTAATGTACAAGACAGACAGACGTCGGTACCTATACCTACATAAAATTAAGAAACTGGGTGAACATAGTACATAGAAGTACATAATACATTAACTAATATGAATGAACGGCCTTGAGACAGGTGCATTATTTCACGTTATATTGTATTTCTCTCTACCTAATTTAATAGATACAAAACATCAACATTCACGTCCTATCTCTCCTCTCTTCGTATTTGGAAATACAACAAAATACAATCATAGTAAAAATGTTTTATTATTCTCGTAGTAACCATGAATGTAATATTGTAAACAATTATTATGTATTGAAAGTTTTTATCTCGATGCATTCATTGTCTGCACGAATGAGTAAATAAGATCATTTCTCTCCACTCATTCATTCATTGTAGGATCAAATACCCTCTTCTATATACTTATTTATATACAACATAGTATTTATATCCTTAAATAATATAATCTCGTTAGACGTGCCGTAGACACTTGACTCCATTATTTATCATTGCCTTTTTTATTTTGTTTTGTTTAACAGACTTAGAAAGGTTCATGTATTACATAAATCCATAGTAATTATACCACATGACGATTCTGTGATAGTGCTTGCTACTACTTCGCTTAACTTAAGTTTCACACTACTTGTTGCATATTTTTATCCCTTATCTCAATACTTTTTGGTGATCGACCAACTTTAGCGGTGTAATGGTTAGCGCGGTGGACTTCGGATCTCGAGTTCATTGTTCCAGTCGAAATCAAGTCATGAAAAGCGAGGCATAATTTACTTAGGATTGCTAGGAAAACCTCCTCAAAATTATTACCTCTATTGTTTGGTCACTAGTATTTTGGACATTTGGTCGTAAGCTCAACAACATTTTCATTCACTTGTTAAAATGCAACAGTAGAGACACTGTGTCTGCATTTGGAGATATGACATTCGTTCAATAACTCATAAAACGTAATAATTGTTTTGAACTTGAATTCAAGCTGTGACTTATTTCTTATTTATACAGAAAAACTATAGTCAAAAACTGTGAATCGGCGTGAAAGTTGTAATATATGTGATTGCAGAAAAATCCATTCTTTATCCACGTACTGTTGATAATACCAGAGATTACTTATTCTTCATCATTTGTTTTACATACGCGTCCGATTCTAAGTATATCGACGCGCGACGCTACGCGGCGGCAACGTTAACCTTGCACAGCTTTTTCCCCCGAGTCCATTTTCCAGTTTTTCAATTTGTACTGTTTCGTTCAACCTCCCTCTGTTCTCAACTTCTCATCATTCCGGCCATAGCTTGTTGAGAGAGTAAGTTCTTGAAGTCTCGTATATAAAACTTGGGTTGTTGAACGCAGGAAGCTGTACTGTTTCGTTCAACCTCCCTCTGTTCACAACTTCTCATCATTCCGGCCATAGCTTGTTGAGAGAGTAAGTTCTTGAAGTCTCGTATATAAAACTTGGGTTGTTGAACGCAGGAAGTATAGCTTGTTGAGAGAGTAAGTTCTTGAAGTCTCGTATATAAAACTTGGGTTGTTGAACGCAGGAAGGAGAAATCGTGTAGAGTTGAAACTTTAATGTTTGTTCGAACTGAATAGCAACTCCAAACCAGTCTTGTATGTTCTCAACGTTCGAGCTAACATGTAGAACGTAGATATGCTGAGTTGCTGTGAGAGGTAGAAGCCATCAGCAAACCAGCCAACCAATACAAGGTCTGGCCAGTCCAGTGTTTTTTGCTTTCTCGATTCTCAGAGTAGAATTGTACCAGCTTGTTTAGCTTTCACTTTTTTGTGCTTACGTGCCTGTATGTATACTTGTGTAGTCACCATTGCCATCAGTCCAGCTCTGACGCTACTACACTGCTCAATTCTTTCTCGAATATGTTGATGTGAATTTTTGAACTTGTGGATTGTAATAGCGGCGATTACAGCTCTGACGCTACTACACTGCTCAATTCTTTCTCGAATATGTTGATGTGAATTTTTGAACTTGTGGATTGTAATA
>NW_007385415.1:0-3140 GCF_000475195.1 Diaphorina citri
CCCCCCTATTTTCCTGTGATTTGGGATGTGAATATTGTATTGTAAAGGGTTGTTTCTATTTTTCATGATGTTATTGTTACCTATATGGTATTTATATATAAATATTATATGTTGGTAGAAACACACTACCATCACATCACGTCCATCACATCACGTCACGTCACGTGAGCTCATGATGAGTCAGAAAGATGTAGTTTAAGGTTTTCCCATAATGTAAGTAATTTCGTTCACATGAGCTCATGTGTCGTGGCGTAATGATGGTGTGTGTTCTAACCTTTATGACTTCAAAATGTTTCCTGAGATATTGTTCCACCTAGCCACCAGCCTAGTTAGCTTGGAGTTAGAAATTCAGAAACTGATGAAAGATGAAACTCATTTCCAAATTTCAGCTCATTAAGGACTTTTACATAATATCTATTTTGTATTACTATCACATATCATATAAACGATAGTATAACACATATATTACATTATTACATAACATACTACCAGGATAGAGTATATTACATTTTACATATTATTATACCATCACGAACATTGTGATAAAAGAGAGATAAGGATGTTAAAATATAACGGAAATGTTTTGCTCTGATGAGAGAGAGAGAGAGAGAAAGAGAGAAAGAGGGAGAGAGAGGGAGAGAAAGAGAGAGAGAGAGGGAAGAGAGAAAGAGAGAGAGAGAAAGAGAGAGAGAGGGAAGAGAGAAAGAGAGAGAGAGGGAAGAGAGGGAGAGAGAGAGATAGGGTAAGTGTACCATTTATTCGCCCACCTAAAAAACGTACCATTTATTGGCCCACCTGTACCATACGCCACATAAGTCTGAACAGTGTTAAGGATTTTCTTTGACGTCACCCACTCTTATTATTATTATTTTTTGTAGCCAAAACCAAATGTCAGCCCAAAACAATCACCCTAGTAGCTAGGGCTGACTGAGAAACTGACTAGAAACACCGACCCCGCCTAAAGATGGAATCCTAAACCATATCCAAAGATGATGTTTCTCCGATGCTTATAGGTACATAGGTACTTATAGGTACATAGGTACAGGATGCTTATAGGTACATAGGTACTTATAGGTACATAGGTACAGGATGCTTATAGGTACATAGAATTCAATGGTGTCGAAAGTACGTCCGCCGGCAAGTTGTAGTTGCAAAAATTGACACGCTGTTATACGTTGTAACTCTATCACTTCTATAAAATGCAATAACAATAATAGTACATAAGTACCAGAAGTAGGTACCTACCTATGTGTGTGTACCTACCTATAACTGTTTAAAATGATGTGTACGCGGGATTTACCAGAGGAACTTATGGTGTAATTAAAATACTTGGTATTATTACTAACATGTTATTGTTTCAACACGTTCTTGTGGTCTCTAATTTTAATTTTAATTGATTGATCAATATGAAGATTTATTGGAAGACTTAGCCAGGTGGGTGGGATTTGAGGAAAAACCCTCGTTTAGTATTTATATCGATATAGTACCACGTGCTTGGACTGCGTCGTCGTTATTGAATGCCTAAGAGAATATGAGCAACTTCTCTATAGGTATCAGCAAAAAACCAATGACGAAATTCCCGCTCTCAGCTCTCTGGCTGTCAGGAAAAGTCATATACGAACTAGGTATCAAATCCCATCAAACCTCATTTTACTAAGCTTTCGAGAGTTATGGTAAAAAAAATGTAATAAATAAATAAATTGTATATTGCATACCTACCAATAAAAAAAAAAAAAAAAAAAAAAAAAAAAAAAAAAAAAAAAAAAAAAAAAAACGCCCACCCCGGGGGAAAAAATAAAATCAAAGACAGACGGCCAGCCAGTGTGATATAAACGAACTTATATAAAATACAATACGGTCGTGTCACTCGTAAAACTTCATCTTATTTTCTTCATTCAAAAATCGCTTGACAAAGATCTATCCATAAAATGGCGAAACGCAAGAAATTGACAAAGCTCTATCCATAAAATGGCAAAATGCAAGAAATTGTGCAATGTTTTGTTAGGTTTTTATCTTCATCTATTCAAAAGTTATTATCTACGATCTTCCTTGTTACCTTGACAGAGATGGAAGCAATCAATCTGATGTATATCTTGTCTCGGAGGCAGAGAGAAAGAGAGAAGGAAGAAGAGGAAGGAGAAAAAGAGGGAAAAGAGCGAGGAGGAGAAGGAAGAGGGGAAGGCGAAGAAGAAGTAGAAGATGATGAAGAAGGAAAGAGGAAAGGAAGTGAAGGAAAAGAAGGAGTAGAAGAAGAAGAGGAAGAGGAAGGAGGAAGAGAAAAAGAAGAAGAGAAAGGAGGAGGAGAAGGAAAGAAGAAAGGAAGTGAAGGAAAAGAAGGAGTAGAAGAAGAGGAAGAGGAAGGAGGAAGAGAAAAAGAAGAAGAGAAAGGAGGAGGAGGAGAAGAAGAAAAAGAAGAAGAGAAAGGAGAAGAAGAAGAAGAAGAAGGAAAAGGGAACGGGAAAGAAGAAGAAGAAGAAGAAGAAGAAGAAGAAGAAGAAGATAGAAAAGAAGAAGAAGTAGATAGTTTGAGTATAGTACAACTATTGTTGTTGTAATTTCAAATGGGGCGTATGCGCACCAATACACTTCTCTGTTATACCTAGGTACAATAATGTTATTAACGCATTATTTAGGACAGTTTGTTTTTGATGTGGCTGTTGTTGTTGTCACACATAGGAGAAAGCCAGTCGTTCCGAGAACGACCCTTATCAGTTTGGGATAAAATCCGCCCCGGATCTTGCGCTTACAAGGAAGACGCTCTACCCTTCAAGCTAACTAGGCTGGTAATTTTAACGTCCCTTGGCCAAACGAACCGGGTGGAAATAACACAGGCCACTGTTTTTCTGTTTCGATGCAAAATAGAAAGTAAAAATACCTATATATATAAAAGCCAGTCGCTCCGAGAACGACCCTTATCAGTTTGGGATGAAATCCGCCCCGGACCTTGCGCTTACAAGGAAGACGCTCTACCCTTCAAGCTAACTAGGCTGGCAATTTTAACGTCCCTTGGCCAAACGAACCAGGTGGAAATAACACAGGCCAAACGAACCAGGTGAAAATAACACAGGCCAAACGAACCAGGTGAAAATAACACAGGTTTTTCTGTTTCGATGCAAAAAATATATAAATATAAAAAATAA
>NW_007385416.1:0-1789 GCF_000475195.1 Diaphorina citri
TATAGAATGGTTTCGCGAGCTTTGACTGAGGTCCAGATCCTTCAAGAAGTTAGCCACCGCATCGGCCGTAGATTTACCAGCCCTAAATCCGAACTGCTTGTCATTCAACATATTTGCTCCTTGAAGATGAAAGTAGAGTCTGAAGTTGACAAGCTTTTCTAGGATCTTAGAGAAATTACTGAGAAGGGAAATAGGGCGGTAATTGCCGACTTCAGTGGTAGCTCCCTTCTTTAGGAAAACCTCTAGAGACGGAATTTTATTTGAAAGACTTTGCATGTTGTGGTGCATAATGGTTAGGGTACTTAGGGCTGCTGGGCAATCCCGATTTAAGTTTTCATTCACATTGTTAGGTCGAGGGATGAAGGGCCGGGCAAGCGGCGATAAAGTAGTGATAGGTAACGAGCTACTAGGGACAGTTAAATTATCTAGGGCTGGACTTAAATGACTAGAATTATTGATAGTATGACTAGAGAATCTAGGGATAAAGGACTGGGCAAGGGGCGATAGACTAGAAGTGCTATGCACAGGTGAGTTATCTAGGGTTTGACTAAAATGACTAGAATTGGTATTATTTAGGTTAGGTAATATTCTCATAGGTTGAAAGGGTCGAGCAAAGGGAGAAAGACAATTGGTAGACAGGGTATTCGGTGCTGGTAAAGTTATTAGGTTTGGACTATAATGACTAGTATTAAAGTTACGGTTGTATAAAGTTCCAGGTTGGAAGGGTGAAGCAAAGGGAGATAATCTAGAAGAAGATGATGAGTGAAAATGATGCGGTAACCACAATCGTGGACTTCGAATCCGACTTTCTATAAACAAACACGGTTTGCTTCTCGATGTACACAGCTGCCTCCGGTTCACGTGAACTAAGTTCATGATGTCATGGCTTGCTCACCTCGCCTCCAGTCCCGTTCGCACACTCGCCACCAACTATAAGTCGAGACGGGAAATTGACTCCAGAAACTTAGATTGCAAAAGTCCTTTAAGGGTGGGCTGGGAATCTGCTTTCTCACGACTTATACAAAGTCTTTGACAACAACTAAGGGAATGACTTTGAGGATTGCGTCTCGGTTTTGGCGAAAGCAAAAGGTGGCGGCATTTACATTTACAACCTTCGACGGAAATTAACATTCCTTCAAGCTTTGAGATATGTGTGAATTTAGACGTTGATAGAAACGTTAACAAAGTCGATGACGCAGTGTAGGTGGGACGTCAACGGGCGTGTTACACGGGGGGAACGATCTTCGTTTATATTTGATATCATGACACGAGAACACACATTCAAATAGTGGGCTGTCTTGGAACAGTACGTCTTTTTAAGATCGTGCGTCCTATTTAAAGAGTACTTAATAGTACCCTCTCGTCTTCTCAAGACAATAGTGGGCTCAATAACTGTGAATTGAAATAAAATATTTTGAATAACCTTTTTAGATACAAATGTATCGCCTCGTACGTATTAAACAAGTGTCTACAATGACAATCTGAGCTCAAATACGTGAGGACTTGAATAAATACATAGGGAACCCTATGCAGGTAATCTACTATGATTGAGTAGATGTAAGTAGAGAAGTTAATTACGTATATCGTCAGTCTAGCTTTGTATAGCATAGTACATTAGCGGGAGGTAAATGAAAGTGGAGTAGAAGGAAGGTCTCGGGAGGGGAAGGAAAGGAAAAGCAAGTGTAGGATAGTGTTAGAAAGGCTGCGCTTCAAGCTCTCTCATTAGATCATGCTGGCTAAGGTCAGCTGGGTCAAGCCGAGACTAATCGTAATAGATTAGGATAGTAGA
>NW_007385416.1:2476-3139 GCF_000475195.1 Diaphorina citri
TAATTCACCAATGGCATGATTATGCTGAAGGTCAGCAGATAGAATTCTATCTTTGTCTGTAGTTAGAGTGATCCTAGCAGGGCATAGATTATCAACACATGTGAATAGTATATGGTTAGATTTCCTCAAATATCTAGTGGGTATGATGTTAGAGATAAATTTACAATTATCTTGAGTTATAATGCTTGTTTCATTAAAGATTTTAACACTGAGTTCCATACTGGCTGGATAAGAAAACTTTAACAAGAGCCGCACAAGGTAAATCTAATGGGGGTATTCATGTAAGTTTTGTTCGAATGAATTTATTTTTAAAATTGCGATAACAATTAGACAGAAAAGGATAAAAATACGAGACACATATATTTAAAACAACTAATGGGAGTATTCACATAAGTTTTGTTCGAATGAATTTATTTTTAAAATTGCAATAACAATTAGACAGAAAAGGATAAAAATACGAGACACATATATTTAAAACAAGCACAACTTATACTTTAAGAGCATATAAATCACAGTTTAATCACTAGAAAATTAGATTTAATAAAAATTATTTAAAAAAAGAGAACAAATATCTTGACACTTATCACCCAGGTTCTAGTTCGGTTAACTCTCAATAGGTACTGTATAATTATAAAAGAAATGTTGTATATATAATGTTGTATA
>NW_007385417.1:0-1128 GCF_000475195.1 Diaphorina citri
GGTCATGCTATGTACCCTGTGGCTGTGAGATAGAGTCAAGGGTCATGTCGGGTCGTACTATGAACTCTTTTATTACTGTACATCGCTATCCCAATCGCTGGAAGCTCCAAACAATTTTTCAAATACTGCGAACCCTAATACACTAAATTAATAAAAAAGAATACTTTCTTGAAGTTGAGTGTGAACCGCAAATGCCCACAGTAGATAAATGCCCACAAGAAAAAAAAAGTGGGCGGTTGCGGTTTTGAACTTCTTCAAGATTTTTTCTTCCTTTTTTAGCGCTAAATACTTTTCTTCTTCCTAGCTCCTCCTCCTCCTCCTCCTCTTTTTACTTCTCTTTTTCTTTCTTCTTCTCTCCTCCTCTTCCTTATCCTCTCTTCTTCTTCTCCTTTTCCTCTCAAAGTTCAATCTAGTCTCATTCGCGTAAACATATAATCCATAGCGTTCTCTGTATTCTTATCAGTGCTGTATTGTCAACATCCGCTTCTGTTTTCAGGACCACTCGGATCAGTGGAGGCGGTACTCAGAGGCACTTCTTGTCCTCTCTTCTTCTTTCTTCTTCTCTCTCCTCCTCTTTCTTGTCCTCTCTTCTTCTTCTCCTTTTCCTCTCAAAGTTCAATCTAGTCTCATTCGCGTAATCATATAATCCATAGCGTCCTCTGTATTCTTATCAGTGTTATATTGTCAACATCCGCTTCTGTTTTCAGGACCACTCGGATCAGTGGAGGCGGTACTCAGAGGTACTGCCCGTATTCCGTGTAATATTACTGAGTCTTCCGCTGTAGCTCTTATCATTTGGTACAAGGAGAGCATTGAGACCCCTATCTATAGGTAAGTGGAAACCTATCATCATTATCAGGGCCGTAGGTATTTAGGGGGGGGGGGGGGGGGGGCCCCCCCCGGGTCCGTAATCACAAGCCCGTTTACCTAACTATTAGGCTAATATTATAGGTATATAGTTATATACCTACTATACTGGATCTGAAAAATTCCCTAAGAATATTCCTTTATTTCAACTAGGGTAAGTGTACCATTTATTCGCCCACCTGCTCACATTTATTTTTCTAATTTTTGTTTTTATGACTACAATTTTTGAATAGCACTGGTTTGATAGCAGTCTTTAAGCCC
>NW_007385417.1:1243-1322 GCF_000475195.1 Diaphorina citri
GGACCTATGTGGCGTATGGTACAGGTGGGCCAATAAATGGTACGTTTTTTAGGTGGGCGAATAAATGGTACACTTACCC
>NW_007385417.1:1503-3138 GCF_000475195.1 Diaphorina citri
CCAACTCCTTTCACCTAGAATGTATAATATATGCAAAATGTAGCCAAGAAGAAAATTTAGTTCCTAAGCTCCTTTTTTTTCTCATTTTTCTTCTTCACTTTTTTTTCGTGTCTTCTTATCGTCTGTTTTCCTTTGATGAAATTATTCAGCGGGCTATGATATAGGAATATTCTGTCTTATGTGAGCTTCTTTTATATTTTCTTCCTCTCCTCCTCCTCTTCCTTCTTCTTCTTCTTCTTCCTTTTCTCCTTCTTCCTTTTCTTCACTTTGTTCATCTTTTTCTCGTTTGACGACAACGTAAGGAAACTAGGTAAAGGAAGAAGAAGAAGACACAAATGTGGAAAAAATGACGGAAAGAGCAAAGAATAAAAAAAGGAGGGGGGAGGGAGAAATTAGGTACCTACCTACCTACAATTTCCTTTGATATTTTTTTCGAAGTTTAGGTTCTTCTTTCTCTCTCTCTCTCTCTCTCTCTCTCTCTCTCTCTCTCAAAGCAAGAATGTAGGAAGAGAAGCTTAGGGGATACAGTTTGCCTACCCACTAAAATCTTAATAATTAATAAATAAAATTAGAGAACCTTTTTAATTTTCAATAGAAATGTACGAAACGACCATAAGCTTAGCTTCTCCATGGACATTAGACAACTTGTGGGAAATCAACTTACGACTAGAATGAGAAGTATAAAAAGCGTGGGATTAAAGAATGGTGTACGAGTAAGTCGAGGGAAAAAAGCTGCAAGCTGCAGGAGTTTTGTGGGGAAAAAGGGAAAAAAGCTCTCTCAAGATTTAGCAGTATTTGTCTCTCGAGCTTCTTATAAACCAGTGGTTGCTAAACTTTTCCAAATGGGGCCCTTTTTTCAGAAAGAAATCTTTTGCTGGTACATTGGCAATTGTTTCCAAGTTGTGACAACACGCTTGCTGTTGCAACTTATGTCTGACCAACAGCTTATACCTCCATGGAAATTAGACAACTTGTGGGAAATCAACTTACGACTAGAATGAGAAGTAAAAAAAGCGTGGGATTAAAGAATGGTGTACGAGGAAGTCGAGGGAAAAAAAGCTGCAAGCTGCAGGAGTTTTGTGGGGGAAAAAGGGAAAAAAGCTCTCTCAAGATTTAGCAGTATTTGTGTCTCGAGCTTCTTATAAACCAGTGGTTGCTAAACTTTTCCAAATGGGGCCCTTTTTTCAGAAAGAAATCTTTTGCTGGTACATTGGCAAACTTATGAAATGTTCTAATACCCCAACCCCTATAGCACAAACATTGCGAAGTTAATATGATTTCTACATTGTCCCATTGATTACCAAAGCAGTACCTACATACATGTTTTCAGTTGGACATTTAGTTACAGCTTATTTTTTCCTAAATACCTATCTCATGGCACTGAGATGGAACCCACGAACCCCTGGTTGGAAGCCCCTGTTCTAAACCGACGAGACATTTTCTTCTGTTGCACACAGACATATTTAGTTACAGCTTATTTTTTCCTAAATACCTATTTCATGGCACTGAGATGGAACCCACGAACCCCTGGTTGGAAGCCCCTGTTCTAAACCGACGAGACATTTTCTTCTGTTGCACACAGACACCATTTTTCCCAGACTATCTTTCCTACGAGTATTATTATAGCTAGAGGAT
>NW_007385418.1:0-4734 GCF_000475195.1 Diaphorina citri
TTCTCGGAACAGCTGGCTTTCTCCTGTCCTGTCTTATTTATCTCTTTGTTTTCAGGACAATAAGGCCAGAAGACCTTAACAGTTACAGTTCCCTGTATCAAACCTTTGAAAAAAAAAAGACCTCTGCTGTGATACTTCCCAATAGATCACTGTTAGTTAGGCAATATTATCATGTAGTTGGTATTCAGGTGGGCAACCACCAAGGTATTTTAAGCAAATGTCTACTGGTTTTTTTCCCGCCTCTTTCAGACTAGGTGAGCTTCATGTGAGGTGGTGGGTAGCTTGGTAAAGAACAGAGGGTAAAACCCCCACCACTAAAAACGTCATTGTTGTAACAGGAATTTCAATATTCTCAATACAAATATACATTATCTTATCTATCTTATCACTAAAAACGTCAGCAGTTATACAGTGAAATTAACCTCGAGCAAACAAACCCTAAGTAAGTTATCACCTTACCGCAGATGTAATGGTGCCTAGAATGTGCTCGGGTATTTTGCCAGCTTTCTTCAGAATAAGATCCAGTGAGCCCCCGTCCATGTACTCCATGCAAATACTAATGTCTTGGTCACTGATGAAAGCTCCGTAGAATCCAACGATGTGTGCAAAGTTACACTCATGTAGAACTTTGAGGATAGTAGTAGCCTACTGCTGGAGTAAAGGGACTTTTCAGTCCTATGCGAGCAGTATAAATAAGCACTATTATCTGCGTTCCGAAATCGAAGGGAGAAGGAAGACTCTATAGGAAAAAGCCAGCCGTTCCGAGAACGAACATTATCCGTTCAGGATAAAATCCGCCCCGGGCGGGAATCTTGCTTACAAGGCAGACGCACTACCAACCAAGCTAACTAGGCTGGGCTTTTTAAATTTTACTATCTAAATGAATACATTCGGTAAAAGCAACATTAAAATAATTGGGTTTCGATACAGTTGACTTTGTATTTGCTAGATCTTTCCCATTCCTTGGCCAGAATCAGAACCGAAATTCTAGTTCCGATATGTTACTCATTGGCTGTATGTAAATTCCCCCGATTTTTTCAAGGGTCCTCATTTCCGGATGTATATTCCCCCGAAAATGAAATCGACTACCTGAGTCTCAAATGGTAAACTCCCCCGAAATGTGTATTATGTAAATTCCCCCGCTTTTTAAACTTTACGGTCTAAATGAATACATTCGGGTAAAAACAACATTAAAATAATTGGGTTTCGATACAGTTGACTGTGTATTTGCTAGATCTTTATTCTTTTCCCATTCCTTGGCCAGAATCAGAACCGAAATTCTAGTTCCGATATTTTATAAATTGTTGGCCTTACAATATTATGGTGGGTCCAGACTTGTGCAATGCAACGTGCAAAGCATTTGCATTGCACGTTGCACGTAAAATCAAATCTGACGAATGCGAACGTTTTTCATGTATCCGAGAATTTTTGTACCGATACTCAACTAGTAATGGCCTATAGTAGGTACATCATTTGATGCATTGCATTGCACGATGCTTTGCAAACACGTCCAAACTAGTGCAACGCACATCAAAGACATTCGCTAGAAAACCGCCAACCTCTCGGATACCCACAAACGTTTGCTGCAATGTTCAAAAACTTTGCAGCAACTTTCTCAAACACGTCCAAACTAACGAATTTCATTGCATTGTACGTTGCATTGCACAAGTCTGGACCCACCATTACATACGATACGTACCTATATCGTATGATCAACCATAACCCAACCGAAAATGTTGTTAATAATAATAATGCTTATTTATACTGCTCGAATAGGACTGAAAAGTCCCTTTACTCCAGCAGTGTAGGCTACTACTATTATTGTGGTCAAATTCTCAAATTATATTGAGGATAAAATTCCATACCTCGGCTGGGATTGAACCCACGCCCTCCTGTTTACCAGGCGACAAATAAATTACATACGATACGTACCTATATCGTAAGATCAACCATAACCCAACCGAAAATGTTGTTAATGACTTACCGATAGTGTTTTGAGGTCCGCTCGTTCCGAAGGGTTCTTCTTCAGACATCGATCCACAAAGTCCCGGAATGAGTCGGTAAATATGCCAGCAGGTAACTTGGGAGGTGGTTCGTTGACTATGTAGTCCAGTAACTCGAATATAGCCATGGGGCGCGGGACATTGCTACCAGAACCTGAAATAGAATCCATTTCAAAATGTTGCTCTTTACCAATGCAAAGAAATTAGCTATTAAGCCATTTTCCTACGCGCGTCCCAATTTTCCTACAATATCACTGCTAGCGTACACGGCAGGGCAATTTATCAAATGTGCAGATTTTTTTGAGAAGGCGCGTTAAGGCCCGGTGCACATCGACCGAGTTTTATTCATCTATGGTTTTATTTTGGTCTCACTCAGGGGCGGGCGTAGGTACGCGGGGGAAGGGGGGGTTAAGGCCCGGTGCACATCGACCGGTTTTTGTTTTCGAATCACTCAGGGGCGGGCGTAAGTACGGGGGGAGGGGTTAAGGCCCGGGAAAGTCCGGGTCTCCAGGTTCATGTAGAAATGTTTCTTGACCACTGAGAATATCTTGTCACATGGATAAATTCAAATAAATGTGCATATTTTTTACTCACCATGGTCAGTAAAAAACTTATTGGAAAGAAAGTGAGCAGAATAGAAGTGACAGGACGCAGAGCAAGAGGCAGACCAAAGAAGAAATGGGAGAATTGCGTGAATAAAGATCTGAGTGAGAAGGGATTATCAGTAGATGATGTTCATAATCGAGGCAACTGGAAATTGTTGTAAAGAAGAACAAGAAAGAAGGAGACTAAAAAACTTATTGGGGATTCAAACCCATATTTATTTCATTTTTATATTCTCTCAGATGTATCAGACCCAACTCGAGGCAACTGGAAATTGTTGTAAAGAAGACCAAGAAAGAAGGAGACTAAAAAACTTATTGGGGATTCAAACCCATATTTATTTCATTTTTATATTCTCTCAGATGTATCAGACCCAACTTGGAAACTGTCAAACTGCAAATGCAGAAAATATGTATTTCCTTCTGGAAAATGACCACTGGAATTTTGACCATTGCTCCATTCAGTTTACATTGGGGTAGCGGTTAATTTTCCAATAGTGAGCTAGTCAGCTTCCCAAAAGGAAAATACCTACACCTTATGTAGGAGAAAAAAAGGGGATTTAGCTTAAAAAAAAAAAAAAAAAAAAAAAAAAGAACCTCGACCCAGTTCCCACTTTGTGGCGGCGGTTCTTCGCCTTTTTCGCGGGCGCCAACGAGGTAAGCCGAACGCCTGACTAACTTGCACTGGAACTTTTGCAAGCTATAAGAGTACCCGGCGACGGAACTGCGACAGGCAACTTAACGCATAGAGAGAGTCTACACTGGGAACTCTTCCCATGCTAACGATTTCAGAAACTGAATACCTCCACAGGGAAACCTTAACATAGATCCGGCGATTGTGAACTTTCGAATTATTAAGAGCTCCAGCTACCTGGAACTTAACGCTAAGGGTGGTTGCCTGGAACGCTCTAATACGGCCTCAAAGGCTTTCCGGCACTGAAATTTCGACAGGAACTCGACTTATTGTTGAAACCTCCTCATGTTCGGACATAAATACCATCCGAATTCAAGACAAGCGTTTCGTCTGACTTCAAAGTTTAACTGAACGAAGTCAAGAAGAACTCTCATTTCTTCGACATTCTTAATCCTAAGAGTCCAGAAACTGGACTTAATAAGACCACAAACCTATTGGCAACCACCCTTTGACATCTTTTTAGTTTTCAACAGAATAAGACTCTAGGAGTCAGGTAGACAACCTATCATCTCTTCTTGCTGCCCAATACCCTCACCATACCTGATTTTCCTGCCAATAAATCTGTGCTTTAATAAGTTTTGAAGACAAATAACATACGTTTAAATTATTTAATTTATTTATTATATTACGAATTTTCGGTGCTTACTTTACTTCAATTACATTACGTTTAAGGTTAATTAACCTTCATCTTTTTTATAACTTATTTTCATTTTTGCATTATCGGCCTAAGTTACATATGTTAATGGTGTATCCACGAGCGTCCAACGAGGTTCAAATGCAACATTAATGATTAGCTTATATGCGCCCATATCTTGTAGCTAAATCCCAAATTGAGAACCAACTTCGTAGACCTACACCGACTCATAAAACTAAAACAAATTAGTCTCAATTTGAAGGTTCAAGTTTGAGTTTAAGCCACCTAGGACCAGTATTTGTCTCAGTTCAGGTCAGAGGTTATTAAAACTTACATTACAATGGACCGTTTGGCAATAGATATAGAGATCCACAACGATGTTTTTAGAAGCAAACGAGTAACTCGATAAACAGTTTTTTGGATTATTATTATTTGATTATATATTTTTTTTCACACAAAAGACATTATAAATTGAACTAATTGGGTACACTAGTAAATGAATAACAATTCGTTGAGAACCCGCACCAACCTCGGCACGGGTTTTTACAACCTTGGTAGAAAAATCGTTCTAAAAGCGTTTCGGACTCGCAATGCACGACGGGACAATTCCAGCGCGGGCCCACATGGTAACGCGTCAGACGATAGAATCCGTCCACACTTAATCCCTTGATACAGGTCCTATTTCCTACTCCTTTTAGCTGTTTACACAACTTATAAGAAACTGTATAACAGAGTTATTTTTTCCACACAGTATCAACATAAGAAAAATGACCAGTTCACAACACAAATCAAAACGATAGC
>NW_007385418.1:9015-11488 GCF_000475195.1 Diaphorina citri
TGAGAACCCGCACCAACCTCGGCACGGGTTTTTACAACCTTGGTAGAAAAATCGTTCTAAAAGCGTTTCGGACTCGCAATGCACGACGGGACAATTCCAGCGCGGGCCCACATGGTAACGCGTCAGACGATAGAATCCGTCCACACTTAATCCCTTGATACAGGTCCTATTTCCTACTCCTTTTAGCTGTTTACACAACTTATAAGAAACTGTATAACAGAGTTATTTTTTCCACACAGTATCAACATAAGAAAAATGACCAGTTCACAACACAAATCAAAACGATAGCAGAAAAAAAAAAAAAAAAAAAAAAAAAATTCGATTTAGGGGAAAAAAAGAGGATGTATTCCACATCCATAAAAGGAAAACCCTTCGACTGATCGAGTGATAACCTTTTAATTGGCGATGGGGTTACATTTGACTTACCTCGTTACCAGTTTTAAGGTCACCAGTAAAAGGTCTTCCTTTATGTATAAAAGACGTAAACGTCAAACTGTCAAAGGTTCAACCCAGACTATGTAGACTCTCTTATATTTTTACTTTATTTATACCCAAACTTAGGGGTTATTCAAAAAATCAGAGGAAGAAAGAACCAGAAGAAATGTTGTTAAAGGTCAACGGAGCTCAACCCAGACTATGTAGACTCTCTTATATTTTTACTTTATTTATACCCAAACTTAGGGGTTATTCAAAAAATCAGAGGAAGAAAGAACAAGAAGAAATGTTGTTAAAGGTCAACGGAGCTAATACTTGTAGTAGATGACTATTAGGGAAGAGTGAGTCTAGAAATAAGTGCGTTAAGAGGGTAAAGAAGAAACCAGACGGAGAACGAGACGCAGGACAGTGAAGATAAGACGAGTGAAAGAAAGGTTATTCAAAAAATGACTGGTACCACTCATTTTTTATACGTGTAAATAAACTTAAATAGGTACACTGTTCTATAAGAGTCACCAGTTCTTTGTAAAGATGTACTTGGACCTCTGGGCCTGAAAGGGCCCGGAATTGGGGAGGGGGGCATGAATGCGGGCGGGGACTCACTAAGCTTTTGTTTTTGGCCAGCTACACGTGGCCCGGAATTGGGGGGGAAGGGGGCGCATGGATGCGGGCGGGGACTCACTCTGGTTTTATTTTGGTATCTACTTATTTTGAGCCAGCTACACGTGGCCCGGAATTGCGCGGAAGAGTTTTTTTAGACGTGTAAACTATTTAACGGGACGGCACATGCGATCGTCACTATAACATCCTTTTAACCCTGCGCGCATCCTTTTACCGAATTATCGATTAAAGAATCACCTTACCGCAGATGTAATGGTGCCTAGAATGTGCTCGGGTATTTTCCCAGCTTTCTTCAGAATAAGATCCAGTGAGCCCCCGTCCATGTACTCCATGCAAATACTAATGTCTTGGTCACTGATGAAAGCTCCGTAGAATCCAACGATGTGTGCAAAGTTACACTCATGTAGAACTTTGAGCTCTCGGATAATTTGCTTCTTGATTGTCGGTTTGACTTCAAGGTGGATAAGCTGAAAATAATAAAGTTTTTAAATGGTAAGTTTTGATCTTTATTTAACTATGCCAAAAGCTTTTTTTTATCTCCTTAAACAATAGACTCTTGGATTAAAAAATCAAAAATATCAGCCAATCAGATTGCTTCAACCGAGAGTTAAATCTAAACCAAGTTTATACTCATATACATTAGTAATTACATAAAATTGGAGAATTGGACACAACTATTGTAATTTGTAATACATGAATGGCTAATTAGTTTTTATTCAATAATTGGAATTTCATTACATTAAACTTCTATTTCATTGGTTTTTAAGCATCATTTTGTTTATTTCTATTTATTAAACTGCATCAATAAACAGAACGTTTTGAATAATTTGTGTTCTAAATAATGTCTTTTAGTCCATAATCCCATAACGTGTTTCTTCTCTACTATCAACAAGATGATGAGGATCTCAAATAGACCAAATAGTAGACAACTTTGATTTTCTACAGTTTCACCAAGGTTACCAAACACCAAGAACATTTCAAGGTCAAAGACTTGAGAATCCTAATTCTTACAAGTTTCTTTATCTCAAGAAGAACTGAAGCATCAATTTGAAACTTCAGTCTGATTTGCGAGCGAGAACTTGAGTTCATAAATACGGGCTTGTACTCCTCCAAAGTTGTTTCACTCAAGGACACTTTAAAGTCACGGCCTTGGAGACTCATAATTCTCCAAGGTCACGGTGAGAATCGCAATTCAAGGTCACGACCTTGAGAATATTAAGCTTTCAAGGTTACGGCCTAGATAAATTCCAAGGACACTCCATAGTCAAAGACTTTAGAATCGTAATTCTCTCAAGGACACGCCAAGGTCACGCTGTGAGAATCGCAATTCAAGGACACGTCAAGGTCACGGCCATGAGAATATCAAGTTTTCAAGGTCACTTCAATCAGTCCGAATCCGAATGGAGCACCGCGGGCG
>NW_007385419.1:0-3136 GCF_000475195.1 Diaphorina citri
TTTTTTTTTTTTTTTTTTTTTTTTTTTTCAAAAGTAGGCTATGAAGGTTTTTTTTTTAGGAATGATAATGTAGCTACACTTAAGAGTGTTCATTTGTGTTCTGTTCATTTTCAAATTATAGCACCGTTCGACATCTTGATGTTCATTTTCCTCGCGAGCAAATCTTCAGCGTCAGAGAAGTTATCAATGCTCCATGGAACTCCAAAATAGATTCCCAGCTACCCTAGTGTAAACGTAGTCTTCGCTAACATAATGACGTAGATATGTTATGTACATACATATATGCAGCATATTTTGTTAAATCTTTACTGTTTTTTTTTTTTTTTTTTTTTTTTTTTTTTTTATTTTCTTGTTTTCCCAAAAGGGTACTCCTTTGCACAGTTGTAAATTTACTTTTCATATCATGTACATGTACAAAATGTTCGACACATTTTGTTTAGAAATATTCTCCATGTTTTGTTCATACGAAATAGTGGTTCCTCATTCCTCCACAAATTCATTGATTCCTCTGCCGGTATTGTGTTACTTTTTTTACGTTTCTCGAAATACTTTTAAAAGTGTACCTAGCTGATTTTACCTTTTACTAACCAAATATCGGGGTGGTGTGTGTAGAATTTTAGTCACACCTACAAAATAGTTATTGTTTCTTTGGAAATGGGTGCAAATAGGTACACCTATTGATAAATAATAATAATAAAAACATGACATTCTAGCACACCATCCTTACACATTGCATGATTGTATTCAACTTCTTGCATGTGGTTTCTTTCCTCGTAGTTCAAAATTCCGAATGAGTTTTCCATTCATAACCTGATAACCCCATTTTTTCAAGATTTGAATGCGCTTTTGTGTTGTGCGCATCTTCCTTTCAGATAAGTTTTAACAATACGTTAAAGATTGCCATTACTGAAAATTGGGTCGAGGGAATCTCAGAATAAAACTATCCTCCCTTACCTAAAACATTACCGACCACCCTCAGTAAAATAATGCTTACCTACTTTACAAACACTTCAAAGTGGCAAATTCAATGGTAACAGTTGGTAGTAGTCAGTGATTTAGGAACGAAATCAACCATGTCTACTCATTAGAGGTTTCCAAAAAATTGTGGTTCGAGTTTAGAGTTTTATTTACCGTCCCCTCTATAATCAGAAAGGAATGAGTTACTTGGTTTCTAAATAATTCCGCTGCCTAATACGGGATTGGGATACCAATTATTTGGCTTCAAGGGGTAATTGTTCTTAATTAATTTAGGTTTAAATAGTGTTTACTCATTTAATACTATATGCATTGTTTTTATGCTATTTGTTATGTTCCAGTTCAAGAAGAGGGTCGAATCATCGTTTTGAAAACAAAACTCCTCGGAGATTCTACTAAAAAAATCAATTTTACCCACTTATGTAAGATAACTTTAAATAAACTTCTACTACTATTTTCATTCTCTGATTTTTTTCTCCTTTTTGTTTCTTGACTTTGTTTTTACATGTTTTGTATAAAATATTTTTCAAATTACGTGAAACTTCATCTTGTCTATGTATCATCTAATAATATTCGGTTAACACAATGAAACCTAACCTGACAGCTACTACTATCAGACAACATGTGCTATTAACCAAACCCATTACTATTCGCTGTAGACTGACTTACCTACTAGTTCAATAAGTAGATACTTTTTTAGCATGTGGACAAAGCGATCATTTTTTTTTTTTTTAGATACGAGTAATTAGGTTGTTTCTTTTGCGGAACATTCAGTTTAATACGTCCACTGCTCAGTCCATACCCTGAAGCTAGCTTGCGTCTTCAGGGTAGTTCATGAAAATATAAGAAAGTAAATTTAATAATTATGTTTGTAATAAACGTCCGTCGTTAGAATGTAAACACATGTCTTGGTTGCTTTTCATTTGTACCTCAGTACCGTAGGCAATAACTCTTGCAGTGCCACAAAAGGTAAGAAAAAAAATGTGTAAACAAGAAACTTTTAATGAATAATATTAAAATTGAAGATCCCATTTATAGAAAAATATAGATGAAATATTTTTTAATAGGTAATGAGTTCATCGGTCAAGTACCTATAAGAAAGAAAAATGTCGATGTTCAATATCTTACCTACTAAGTATTTATCTAGTAACAAAATTTCAACTTGGGGAAAGAAGATATAGCAGATTGCGTTACCATGCGCAACCGGATTTCCAAAATCGAACAGCAAGGAACTAAAACAAGCTAAACTTTGTTTTTGTGTTTTCTTTGTTGTGTTTTTAATGTTGATCTGTTGTTGATTCTCGTTGTTGTTCTCTGTGTGTTCGAGGTATCTTCCTAAAAATAATCTCACAACCGGTTTTGGATGTAAAAGACAAAGGTTCAGACCGGTATCTACTTATGATTCGGGTGATTTTGACTTGTGTGTATTTGTTTGAGTTGAACAAGCGTGAAAACGCTTTTCATGTGAAAAATGTCTGGAAAGAAATTCGAACACTCAGTATATTCATAGATGTAACAAAAACTCCACTTCCCTCTTTTCATTTTTTTTTTTTTCTCTCATTGTACGAGTAATGTTTTTATCTTATCTTCTTCTTCTTCTTCTTCTTCTTCTTCTTCTTCTTCAAATGAGTGCCTAAAATGATAATAATGAATAGGTAAATACCTACCTGCTTGTAGGTACAATGGATGTAAAGTATGTTTTCTAAAGACCAAGACATTAACAGAAAATCACTCATAATGTCTCTAATTGAAGATTATGCATGCTACGGAAAGAGAAATAAAAGAAGCTTAGGTAACTCACTTATTTAGCTGGGCTTTTAATAAAAATATCTTCATTGCCTAGCTCATCAAATTGTCGATTTAAAGTTTTCTCTCTGATAGTATATTTACAACCAACTTCTTTTACAATACCTATAGGTATTCTTTCTTAACCCCTTAGAGTACCATTTAATTTTCGCAAAGTGTCTCCCAAAAGTACCATTTTTTTTCTTCTTTGAATATGTTCTAAATTTCATGCTGATATCAAAACTAACAAAAAAAAATTGTTTCCGATTGCCGAAACCCCTTTTTTTGGCCATTTTCAAAAAAAAATATTTGCCCTAATGTCCTATGTTAAAAAATCCTCTGTCTGATATATCAGACACCAATTTTAAAATACTCT
>NW_007385420.1:0-3135 GCF_000475195.1 Diaphorina citri
AGTAATAATGACACAGCTAATTATTGTGATTTGTGATTAACTCATTTACTCTAAGCTTGTCATGAAATAGGTTAGTACCTACTTACTGTAGCAGGTATTAGTACACGCTTAGTACTGTGACACGTGCTTTAATGGGATAATTAACGATGACTTGAACAATCGAACTCTTTTTCCATTGAAATCGACGTGAGAAACAAGTAAAATAATACCTAAGTAGTGATTATTTACTTACTCAAAACCAGTAGGTATTAATTTTTATTAATGTACCTACTTATACCTCTGTATCTTTATAATTCTCTGTCCTACCTTCTTAAATCTTCTGTGATCATTTTTATTCCTTTTCTGCTGTGATATTTTTTACCCATACCAATTAATGTAGAATTTTGGTGTTCCGTAGCGTATGTAGGTACTTTTACATAAATGCCATGTTACCCATATATTGACGTTCTAACGCTTACTATCGTACGTTTACGGCCAGACATTGAATCCCCCCCCAGTAAAAAGAACACATCTGAAAAGTTTTAAGAACATTTTTGTGGAAAAAGTCGGAACAATCCACCAACCCGCGGGTATTTCCAAAATTTCGACAACGCCGTTCATTGACACTAGAAACAGGTGTAACCATACCTACTGGTAGATAAGCGCTGATGTGAGCTATTTCTACAGACAAAACCTGATCTGTAGGTACCTAACTTGGTCTATAACCCGATGCTGTAACGATTGGATTAGGATTAGTAATAGGTATTCTGAGAGGCAAGAGCGAACGAAAAGGTGAGACAAAATTCGTTTTCGCTTTCATGCGAGAAAGTTGCTCACGCGCTGGTAATTACTTTTATTATTTGATCAGATATTATAGATAAAGTGGTAATTTATCGTCCTTATAGGATAGTTTCGGTTTGAAGTGTGAGATAATATTCCAGGTCGTATTTCTGCATATATTATACTCTCCCGCCTAGGCAGGTACATACTCTGCAACTTCCATGAAATTTTGTTTTGTGCAGAATTATCCGAGTCACTACAAATTTCTTCCCATAGGTAGGTACTTCAACATTTTGAACCATTACTTGACTCGAATAAGTGAATAACTGAATATCAATTCGTTACCCATTATTTATTGGGACTGCAATATGGATCCATCCAAAAAACAGCTCTGACGGATAACTTCAACAGACTACCACACATTCATAAGCGTATACCTATCAGGGACCCGAGACTCCTGAGAGAAAAACAAGGCAAAGTTTATGCATCGTAGAAGTAGCTGCACAAATTTACAACCATAGACACAGAGGTACCCAGTCTGCAATATCAAGTGACTTCCTAGTGCAACTTGTTCTCAAGATCGCTGAGTATAAGGTGTTACCAAGGGCGCGACAATAATTTGTTTTACATACAAGTCCCCATTGTTATGCTCGGTTATTACATGTGACTCGAAGGTAGAACGTATATGACAAATACAAACAATACTCAAGACATGATGTATGTACCGTACCTGTACCTATATGATTGATGGATAATACCGGAATTCGCGACGATGTAAGTTTTTTCAACAGCTGGCAAATGGCGGATTTCGTCAGATAAAAAGTGAAGCAAAAATGGTGTACTAATTACGCATGGGGTGTCTATGAAATACTCATTGATGGGATATCATTTCAAGTTAGCAAAATCGCCAAGTTAGAAAATTCTACTTACAGTTTAAAAATGGGTAGGTAGGTAGGTAAGTTATTAGTATAAAAAGTACTTATTGACGTGGACCGTCAGGCTGATAAGTACCATAGATTTTTTCAAAATAATGGCATTACTTTTTCTCCCTTTAACCTGTTTACCATTTAAACCCCTTTAAAATTTGCATAGAATCATAGATTGCATAATGGGTGCTAAGATGAGACTAAAAGCCCCTTTCGGTACTATCCATGTAGGTAAAAGATACCCATCTACACATTTAGCAACAATAAAATTATGTTGGTTAGATACAACCTATTATGTATTTTCTCATACAATTTGGACTATCTCCAGAAATATCTTTGATCTATTCTCTCACCGCTTTCAGGGCCGACTGTCACATTTTCGCACCCGCATAGTTGTGAGTTGTGTCGGTGAATGTTCGCAAGTAATGTCCTAAATTATTTCAGTTAGATTTGCATTTCAGTTTATCTGTAGTGGGTGTTTGTGAGATCTATTATTATGACATTATGAGAAATTAGATTTGCATTTCGTACAAGCTTAACCCATCCTCTAGGGCTGTTTGCCCCTACACTCAAGCCTCGGAGTGGGTTTTTTGTTTATAGATTTCCATTTACTACACTAGAATTACATTTACCCCTTATAAAATCGTAAGGACGTTATTTAGGAGCGTTTGCCAAACTTTCCCGTGTAATAACTCCGTCAGACACTGACCCTTCCGAGTTAGTTGATAAATTCTTGTGTTATTATTAATTAATTATGGGTGGTACCTACCTTGTTTAATGGATAGGCACCCATACTAGGTATGAATATTTTGTTAAAAATTATTATTCTAATGCATGTGTATTTGTGTAAATATGTACTTGGTGTGAATTTGCGAGAAAATTTTTCGTCGAAAAACAAAATAAAATAACCCATAAATTTCAACCTATACCCTGCTCCTCTTCAACTTCTTGTTCCTCTTCGCACCTACTCCTTTCCTTCTTCCTCTCTATTCTGTTTCTCCGTCTCCTCCTTCTTCTCCTCCTTCTTCCTCCTCCTCCTTCTTCATCCTCTTTTTCCTTCTTCCTATCTTGTTCTCCATCTCTCTTCGATTGCGGGACTACAAGACCAACGTTATTACAGTTCCCTCTATCAAACTTCGTAATAAGAATGAAAAATAATAATTATGATGATAATAATAAAATAAACAAGTAAATTAACCTATCAAACTTCGTAATAAGAATGAAAAATAATAATTATGATAATAATAAAATAAACAAGTAAATAAAAATAAGATAAAATCTCATCTAAATTGCAAACGAAACACGGCCACCCCGTATGTATCAGACATGTTGTGTGCAAAGAAATGTGTGTGGACGCATACACACTTGTGTATTATTATTGTTTAACTTTCTATTTTTATTCGCCATCACTGATTGCCCAGTGACTAAACACAGAAACATAATGCAGATA
>NW_007385421.1:0-1171 GCF_000475195.1 Diaphorina citri
CTTCCATCTTCTATATTAACATCTCTTTAGCATATCTATTTGCACATCTGGCGACCCATTGAAGAAAAAAACATCTTTCTCTACATACTATGACATGTTCTCTGACATTGGCAGTGTAATTGCAAGTGCGTTTGTAGTTTCTCTATGACTCGCTCTAACCTACATTTTATCCAACAATACTATCACTATGCTTTGTAGTTCAATGTGGTCTGTTTCATGTTTGAACGAGTGTATTATGCTTGTTTAGTGTATTATGTTTGTTTTTATTTATTACTTACGTGTTCCATTGAGCCTATGTCCAGGGAACGATTTGTATGCCTAGACCTTACTATGCAACTTTCAAGGCCGTTCACATAACTTTCGTTTGCGTGCGAGTGCCTGAACTTTTTCCCAAGTGGCAATGCTGAATTCTTTGCCTAGGACTGTTTGCCTATCTCCTAATACAGCTATAACTGTAACATTAGCTGAATTCTCTCTGGTAAATCTAGTAACCTACTGGAGTTCTTTCAGTGGACAGGTGCATCCGCCAAAATATTGTCCTCTGATCTTAAATCCAGTTACGTCCTTATGTGTTAAATAGCATTTGTTGAATGTTTTTTAAACACTTAGCTAGAACCCGTTATGTAGATGTAGGAATATGTATCGTATTGTATCATGCTTGGAGTTTACATTTCCTCGTTCACATTAGAAAATACCAGAAACCAGAACTCTCTGGTGTTTTGAAAGTGCCGAGCCCTAGGTTAGGTTATTACGAGGATATGTAATTCACATCTCAGTAGAATGTCATAGAGAAGGATATGCCTAACCTTATTGTTTGTTTATGAGAGTCCAAAACCGAAGTTTCCCTTTGGCACAGATATCTTCGAACATTTCCTCGGGTAACACTCCTATTTTCCTCTTTCATCTGGCAACACCTTTGACTCTTTTCCTCTTTCAACTGGCAACACCTTTGACTCTTTTCCTCTTTCAACTGGCAACACCTTTGACTCTTTTCCTCTTTCAACTGGCAACACCTTTGACTCTTTTCCTCTTTCAACTGGCAACACCTTTGACTCTTTTCCTCTTTCAACTGGCAACACCTTTGACTCTTTTCCTCTTTCAACTGGCAACACCTTTGACTCTTTTCCTCTTTCAACTGGCAACACCTTTGACTCTTTTCCTCTTTCAACTG
>NW_007385421.1:2743-3134 GCF_000475195.1 Diaphorina citri
CCTAACTAGGGTGATTGCTTTGGGCTGACATTTGGTTTTGGCTACAAATTTTACGAGTGGATGCCCTTCGCACTCAACCTTTGCTGTTTCTTTAGCAAGGGAAATTCAGGCTCGTATACTCCCTGTTTAAAGTCCCCCAGCCAGACTTCCATCCAACCAGACTGCCCTGTGAATATGGTACCGTAAATCCGTATAAGCTCCAACAAACACTCCAAGGAAACAGGAATAATGCAAAAGAAGTCCTGTCAGGACAAGATTATGGTTTGCATATCTGCGACAGTGGTTGAACAAGTCATCGACAGGCAACATCGAAAGCTTACAAGCCAACATTCCAAACGGATAGGCACCCAAAGAAGAGTAGTCAAACCTGATCCATCAATTAATTAGCAAC
>NW_007385422.1:0-3077 GCF_000475195.1 Diaphorina citri
TTTTTTTTTTTTAATTTCCATTTATATTTGATTGATGACAAAAAACTCAGAGCATACATTTTTCTTATAAATGGTAGGTATACCCATCCGTATAAGCAGAGCTTGTGCCACGGATGGTTAGTTTTCTATGGTGAATACTTCAGTGAATCAATCACAGAAGTTTTAAGTTGTAAGTAAGAATTCATAATTTTCTTATTTTCTTTCCTTTCGGAACAATGAATGTTCCTTCCCAACAATTTTATTCTTCAAGGTCGTTCCTTTTCACTTTCCTTATCCTATTATCCACATTTATTCCCCCAAAAAATCTCAGTTTTCTTTACTACCGGGTTCCATAAATGCGACCAACTTTTGTGCAAAATGCAAAACACTCACTGCACGCTGCGGGATTTTAAACAATGCACCGTTTAAAAATCCCACTCTAAAATTCCCACGAGGGAATATTCCGTCGTGACTCATTCTCACAATGCGGGTCTTCTACGCGAAGCTGGTTTATATTGGTTAATTTTTGCCCTTTGCTTCAACCTCCCGTGTGGTCTAGTGGCTAGGATACCTGGCTCTCACCCAGGAGGCCCGGGTTCGATTCCCGGCACGGGAAAATTTTTGTCTTTAGTTTTCCATTTTAATTACTTGCTTTTGTTTTTCTCTTGGATTTATTTTATTTTTCAATTAAATGAGAAGGATGCGATCGACTTTTCTTGTGTTCTTTAGCTAAATCTCCTTTAGGGGTGAGCTTCTTTTAATAGATATCTAGGTATTTTTAATTATCTACATTATTTCCAAAGGTTGGTAGGAATACCTTTTTAATAGTTTTGCGCCTATTTCCTCCCGCTCATGTTCCTTAGGTTCATTTTACAAAAATAATATCATAATAAATCAAAAATAATAATTAATTGAAAAAATAATAATAATAAAAAAAATGCTGTGACCCATCAATCTTTTAATTGGCAGCGACAAAAATTTTCCCATGCCGGGAATCGAACCCGGGCCTTCTGGGTGAAAGCCAGATATCCTAGCCACTAGACCACATGGGAGGATGAGTAGGGAGGGCCGTATATTACTCATATAAACAAAACGAGAATTATTATAAACAAACGAGAAGTTCACATTCACATGCATGGGATTTTAACGTGGTTACGTAAACACTGGTTTGTTTCACATTCACATGCATGGGATTTTAATGCTTATAAAAGGTAGACGGGCTACCTCCAAGTTAATTAGGATTATGTACTTATTTTTTGCCAGATATCCTAGCCACTAGACCACATGGGAGGATGAGGAGAAGAGGAAGATTTGTAGTATATAAAACAAGAACACTCGATCTCGCGGTATAAAAGTAAAACGACCTTCACAGTTTCTCTCAAGGTCGTTTGACAATGTAAAACAATCTGCAAACTGGTGATGCTCGTAACTTGGTAGTATGGCTAGTCCGTTAGTAGCTATTACCTACTTAGTAGGTAGGTACTTGGTATTGGTAACTGGTACCTACTACCTACACTGAGTACTCGAGTAGTGGTCCAGTCAACAGTTGAAATGTGGTCAAAAGAGAGGCTATATTACGGAGCTTTTATTGGGCCTCATTGAGCCCAAAATCTAATGATAAAATGTCCCCTTTGGGGTGAACTTTCCTGCCAAATTTCATGAAAAACGGACAACCTTCACAAACCCTTTGAGAGTTAATAGCAGTTTTTTATTATTATTATTATTATTGTTTTGTATTTCTCCTTTGATTTCAGGTAAGATCCAGAACCGACGGTGACTATGCCTACTTCAAATCTGTCAGTAAAAAGGTAAGGAAAAAAATCAAGGAAGCGAAGAGAAGCAGGAAAACAAAGGATTAGAGAGAGAGAGAAAGAGGAAGAGGAAGAGAGAGAATAGAAAGAAAGAGGAAGAGAGAGAGCAATAAAATATGTCCGAAGCCTCTGTGGTAGACCAATTTAACATCTGGAATAGAAAGAAAGAGGAAGAGAGAGAGAGAGAATATTAGAAAGAAAGAGGAAGAGAGAGAGAGAGAATAGAAAGAAAGAAAGAGGAAGAGAGAGAATAGAAAGAAAGAGGAAGAGAGAGAGAGGAAGAGAGAGAGAGAGCAATAAAATATGTCCGAAGCCTCTGTGGTAGAACTGGTAGACCAATTTAACATCTGGAACAAATATAAAAGGGAAAAAATGGGATGGAAAATGAAGGAGTAGAAAAGGAAGACATAAAGGAATGCAGGGAGCGAGAGAGAGGGGAATAAAAGGAAAAATTTGGGAAGGTAAGGAGGAAAAAAACGGTATAAAGACAGAAGAGGGAGAACGAAGGAGAACATAAGAAAGGACTACTAAAGAAGAGGAGGGGGGGAGGGAAGGAATAAATAATAGAGGAATAGTACAGAGCTCTACAATATCAAAGAGGAAATGAAGAAAGGAGGAGGGAGAGAGAGAGAGGGAAAGAGAGAAAGAGGAGGAGAGAGAGAGGAGGAGAGAGAGAGGAGGAGAGAGAGAGAGGAGGAGAGAGGGAGAGAGAGGAAGGAATGGTATTAAGACAGTAGAAGAGAAAGTGGGAGGGGGAAATATAGGAGCTGACTATAATAGGGGGAGAAAGGAGAGGAAGGACGGAAGGGAGGGAGGGAGGGTAAAAAGAAACTAAGAATGATATAAAGACAGAGAAGAGGGAGGAAAGGGAGAGGGAAGAGAAAATGATTGTCATAATATTATTACAGTCATTTCGCGACAACACCAACTATTAGACCCTAATGTTTTTAAATTTCTTCTCCTCTTGATAGAGGGAACTGTAACTGCTAAGGTCATCCTCCCGAAATCGAAAAGAGAAGAAAGAAAGGAGAGGAGTAAGCCAGCCGTTCCGAGAACGAACATTATTTGTTTAGTATAAAAATTTACCCCGGGCGGATTTTTGTTCAAACCCAGCGACCTAGCGCTTACAAAGCAGACATGCTACCCTCCAAGTTAACTAGGCTGTCATCTTGAACGTTTCCGGGAACGAAACTTATCTGTTTCCGGGAACGAAACTTATCTGTTTAGACAACATCCAACATCCGCCCCGGGCGGGAATCGAACCCGCGACCTAGCGCTGACAAGGCA
>NW_007385423.1:0-1605 GCF_000475195.1 Diaphorina citri
AGAAAAACTTTATACCTACCATAGCAGTTATGCAGAAAAACTTTATACCTACCATAGCAGTTATGCAGAAAAACTTTAAACCTACCAAAGCAGTTATGCAGAAAAACTTTATACCTACCATAGCAGTTACCTATGCAGAAAAACTTTATACCTACCATAGCAGTTATGCAGAAAAACTTTATACCTACCAAAGAAGTTATGCAGAGAATTTAACCGTCAGCAGTTTTTAATTGTTGGAGTTAATGGTTCTGGATTTTATGACCCAAAGATCTCAAAAGACAAGCTTCACAGACACGAACTTCTCATTTCTCATCAATATGTTCTGAATTTCATGATCACTTTTCCTTACCTTTCAGGTATACATCTTATGTATATTTTTTTTTGTACTTACAACACTAAAGTTGTGTAAATAAAGAAATAATATACCTACATCTATCATTCATGACCACAATGTTGAGCTCTACAATGTAGGTATGTCATGTTTACTTTTCAACATATTCCGAGTATGACCCGGATGACCCCATGTTAGCATCATGTTTACTGAAAGTTCAACCGATATCGGCAGGATATCAGGTCGAATTATCGGCTGGATATCAGGAACATTAGTTTTCGTCAATCTGTTAACATAATCTTCGATCTTGTAATCTATCTTCAACATACCTGGGCAACATGGACATACCATTAATCAACAAGCACAATATTAGGTATAGGTTTAGGTATCTATAATAGACAATAGGTATCCAAATATTTACTTTCAACGAGAACATACGAGTAGGTACGAAGGTAAAATATTCTAATGATTAATAACCAGAGAAGTTCAGAATATGGCCCTTATATTTCCAAAATATGGCACTAAAAAGCATGGCAATATGGCACTTATTTTGGGAAAATATGGCATTTATTTGTTCAAAACATGGCAAAATAAGCAATTTTTTTAAGATTCTCAGGCAACTGTTTTACATTTTTCCTTGGAACGTCAAATAAAAATTGAACTTTCAACCTTTTAAAACAATTTTTCGCTGTTTTGACTTCAGATTTAGATGTTGAGGACTTTTTACATAGGAATCGACCTTTCATGCTACGTAAATGTTTTCCCAAAGGCATAACCACTATTCTTTTTTTAAGTACAGTTCTTTTTTCTATTTGCAATTTTTTTTTCTTCATTCTTAGAGTTTTATATAAGCAAAATAAGCAAAAAAAGCAAGTCTTTTTAGGCTTTTTATGGCATTTTTCATGGCAAAATAAGCCTTTTTAGGCTTTTTATGGCATTTTTCCAAATTTTGCTAAAATATGGCAAAATAGTATGGCGCCATGGCAATATGGCATTTGAACTTCCTTGTTAATGACAATATGTACCTGGGTACCTAGGTACTAGGTACTACCTACATAATAAGAACTTTGAATCTAAAAAAAAAAAAAAAACCCAACCCTCTATGGTGGTTGATAGACAAGATCCAATTGTGAAAACCTTTATTCACGTGTGGTGTGTGTTCGAATCGTATCTACTTTTTGTGCTTGTTTTATCAGATGCAAAAAAGGGGGGGCCCTTTTAAAGTCGTTCCTTTTTACTTTACCAAAATATGGAGATGCGAGGAGATGGATGGG
>NW_007385423.1:1630-3295 GCF_000475195.1 Diaphorina citri
TCGGAAGGAGGGGAGAAGGTATCACTATAGCTCGTCTGATTTCAACAATAATAATAATAATAATAGTAATAATAATAATAATAATAATAATAATAATAATAATAATAATAATAATAATAATAATAATAATAATAATAATAATAATAATAATAATAATAATAATAATAATAATAATAATAATAATAATAATAATAATAATAATAATAATAATAATAATAATAATAATAATAATAATAATAATAATAATAATAATAATAATAATAATAATAATAATAATAATAATAATAATAATAATAATAATAATAATAATAATAATAATAATAATAATAATAATAATAATAATAATAATAATAATAATAATAATAATAATAATAATAATAATAATAATAATAATAATAATAATAATAATAATAATAATAATAATAATAATAATAATAATAATAATAATAATAATAATAATAATAATAATAATAATAATAATAATAATAATAATAATAATAATAATAATAATAATAATAATAATAATAATAATAATAATAATAATAATAATAATAATAATAATAATAATAATAATAATAATAATAATAATAATAATAATAATAATAATAATAATAATAATAATAATAATAATAATAATAATAATAATAATAATAATAATAATAATAATAATAATAATAATAATAATAATAATAATAATAATAATAATAATAATAATAATAATAATAATAATAATAATAATAATAATAATAATAATAATAATAATAATAATAATAATAATAATAATAATAATAATAATAATAATAATAATAATAATAATAATAATAATAATAATAATAATAATAATAATAATAATAATAATAATAATAATAATAATAATAATAATAATAATAATAATAATAATAATAATAATAATAATAATAATAATAATAATAATAATAATAATAATAATAATAATAATAATAATAATAATAATAATAATAATAATAATAATAATAATAATAATAATAATAATAATAATAATAATAATAATAATAATAATAATAATAATAATAATAATAATAATAATAATAATAATAATAATAATAATAATAATAATAATAATAATAATAATAATAATAATAATAATAATAATAATAATAATAATAATAATAATAATAATAATAATAATAATAATAATAATAATAATAATAATAATAATAATAATAATAATAATAATAATAATAATAATAATAATAATAATAATAATAATAATAATAATAATAATAATAATAATAATAATAATAATAAATCGATGAATAGATTGAAAATAAGCTCAAAGTGGGCCATTCCCTGATGGAAATCTAGAATCCCCTTGTAAGAAATTCGGTGTTTCACCATGACTCCCGCGATCGATGTGTCCAATTTCAATGAAATTTGGCAAACATGTTAAAACCCCATATCAAGGACATTTGACAAATTGACCATTAGATTTTGGAACCCATCGGGTCATTGTTCTCACAGAGCTATGCAGTTCCTCAATCACCATAGTATTACGGTTAAGTTCTGCTAGAGACATGCAATCGAATTTAAAACCTTTTCCCCTACTGATGCCTTCTTTCGTAAACTGGACTATAGACACATTACAACTTTACAACCTAACCTCTTCATTTTTTCGCATCGGTTTTT
>NW_007385424.1:0-1030 GCF_000475195.1 Diaphorina citri
TTGTCTCTGAGAGATCAAAATCCACCAGACTTTGTGACGAGACAGAATCCAAATGTCTCAATCTCATTTTACATCATTATCTCTCAGAATAGAAAGTGTCCCTTATCTCGCTATACTGTAGCATTTCTTAGAATTCCTCTCGGAACAGAAAGTGTCCCTTGTCTTGCTTTACTGTAGCATTTTGCCTCACATCATTATCTCTCAGAATAGAAAGTGTCCCTTATCTCGCACTAATAAAACAGAATCTCTTCTGGAAAGTTTGAAAACGAGCCGTCCCAACCTTTATCAGTTTGACCTCTTGTCTCTGAGAGATCAAAATCCATCTCTCAGAATAGAAAGTGTCCCTTATCTCGCTATACTGTAGCATTTCTCAGAATCTTCCTCTTGGAACAGAAAGTGTCCCTTGTCTTGCTTTACTGTAGCATTTTGCCTCACATCATTATCTCTCAGAATAGAAAGTGTCCCTTATCTCGCTATATTGTAGCATTTCTCACACTCTTCCTTTCGGAACAGAAAGCGCCAAACAAGAGATGTCAGATTTTTTGTGTTTTTCAATTTACTTTGCTAATCCCCCGGAGGCATTCAAGGGTGAGAGAAGAAATTGAATGTGAAATAAAATGAACTGTGAGAGAGCGAGAAGAGGGAGAATCCTCCATCCACATTGTTGAATCAAATTGTCTTGTCTGATGGAAAAGGATTTGGAGGAGATATAGAGACTTTGGAGAAGATTCGAGAAAGAAAAGTTCTGGAAAGTGTGTGGAGGAAAAGAAAAGAACGAAATGTGAAAGAATTGGAGGATTAACTTTGTTACAAAACATTTTTGGTTCTTTGAGAGTTATGTTACCGAATGAGATATATTGAAGACAAAAAGAACCAAATTTATTCCACAAATCCCCGAGTCCCTACCTTGGTAATCTAAACTATTGACTTCATGTTGGGAAAATGCTCTAGAAACTGTGTCTACACAAACCTAGTCGACGGCCGACCATCGACGAGATGAATCTATGTTGTCGAGGCAGTGTGGACGGTT
>NW_007385424.1:2863-3134 GCF_000475195.1 Diaphorina citri
GTGATGGCTAAATTTGAGCTTAAAAAGGGGTATTTGTCTAAAAAAGGATGGGAACCACTGTTCTAACTGAAATTGTCGAGATCTGTTCGATTCTGTCTGAAAAGTATGCTGTGTCGTTTTGGCAACCGATACTGTGGTCAGTCCCTCAGTAAATTTTACTGATTTTCTCTCTCGCTCTCTCCTACTTAGTACCTATGTATGCACTATGAACCAAGTCCTGCAGATGGCTGTCGAAAAGAGCTTTCTTTCTGCTCTTGGCATCCAGAGCAAG
>NW_007385425.1:0-3134 GCF_000475195.1 Diaphorina citri
GTGGGCAATTGAAACTCGAAATCAAATTCTGACTTGGAACTTTATTTTATTCGGTGAAGAAATGCCTTAGAAAGTATCACCGAATTTCGGAGAACCTCGTGTACCATTCTCAATAATCGAATTCAACCTCTTTTTACCGTCCAAATAAGTATCTACATTTTCCGTTCGGGAAATTTTCGGAAAGGGAACCGATTCCGGTGGTGCGCCATCTTAGATGTCCTATGGTTTCGTAGAGGGGCTATCACTCCAAAAGAGAGGCATCAGAATAGTGGAAATTCCGAAGTACATCCCGTCCTTTAGGGCTGTTTATTACAGTCACCATTTCAGTTTCCAAAGGGAACGTTTTCCGTTTCCGAAAGTTTCCCTAGTGTTGTCACTGGTTCACTTGCTTTCTTGTCACTAAAGTCTTCTTGTAGAATTTTGTCTATTTTGGACGTTCTTCGTGTATTTGGCATTCTGCACTTGCGTAAGAGCTGAAAGTGCCTTGCATCATGAGACTATAGACCTGGCGTTTACAAGCAGGAAAGAGATACATACCTACATAGGTACTCCGAGCTTTCTCAGAGGTCAACAATCATACACACGTACAGACCATGGGCTAAAAATCAATTTTTTGACATCAGGGGATCCCAAAACGGATATTTCCAACCATTTCCTGATTGTGAAAATTTGGACCGATTGCAATACTTTCATTACTAGTATAGCTCCGCTATACTGTAGTAATAGAAAGTAAAAAATATAATGATAATGAAATCGAATATCTGATCTTGTCCATCATAACAATCAGATCTCGAGATCGATCCGAAAATCAATGAGTCGATCGCGATCAGACCAAGCGGAACTAATGCCTGGATTTCATTTCGATTGTGATTCTTGTTACTGAGTCTGGGATGAAGAATTACCAGCAGTATTGATATCACGAGGTTTATCGTTTTTCTTACTAGCTCATCTTTCAGTTTGAATTAAATTGAAATGGCGACCGGCATAAGACCACAGAACATTCTATAGGACACTACAAAACCTTCCTGCTTGTGGGAGGCTCACTTTGATGAAGTGACGTATTTACTCCCAGAAACCTCGAGTTATAGAAGGCTTTTGACACCATCAAAACCACTCTTCTAAAGTTACAGAACACCCAAAAAAAGGTTAGTCAGTCATTCTTCCTAAAAAGGTCCTCAGAGTAGGTTTACGTTGGTCATAATTTTAGAAATTTAATGCTTGAGCAAAAGACAATATTCATTTCAACTTTTAGGTAGACAGCAGGGACCTGTGTCACGTCACATCCTCTGATCAGAAACTGCTATAAAAATTCTAAAAGCGGATTTTAAAAGCAAGATAGTTTTTTGGTGAACACAAATTACAAGCAACAATAACATCTTTCATATTTTTTTATTTATTTTCTATGCTTTTTTTAACTTAATTAAATGAAACAGAAGAAAACACCGAGCTAAACCTCTCGACGCGTAAACAGCAATATCCGGTCATCTGGGAAACCGATTAGTTTCCAATCAGAGATCAAACAATAATCTACTAGAATAGGTAACTAGAAGATGGAGAAGACCTCACGAGGAGACAGCTGTTGGTGATAATGACACTTGAATGATATCACTGAGAAGTAAGAACACGTTTAATAAATTTAAATATTTGGACAGCAGCAGAAAAGAACCATCCATAAGGCAATTCCCCTTACGGATGGTTCTTTTCTGCTTAATGCATGCTGTAACTTGCTGTATGCTGTTAATTTTAATTAATACCTAGATGTTGGTACATACTAGAAATTTGAACTGTTTGTAAAAGACAAAAATTTACCCGATTATCCCAGATCAAGAGCTCAAATTACCTTACGATAAAGGAATGATGTTAAATCAGGATTTGAACTTCCCTTTAGGGACACAATAGGTCACCCGTTCAGTTCATGACCCTACCAAATTGTACTTAGTAGTGATTCTCCTACTAAAACATCTACTAAAGTGATTGAACGTAAAATACAATATCAAAGAAGCCCCTGATGAGAATTTTATATATGCAATGTGCCGCACTAAAAGTAAGACATTGGATCAGTGGAATAATATCTAGTAAGCTAGTAGGGGCAGTAGTAGGTATCTTCGTATTCGTACATGTTACTTTGTACTAGGTAGTAAAAATGTTACTGTGAATATTTTCGGGACGGTTTATGCATGGTTAATATTATTTTCAGCCATTACCGCTTGTTTAGGCCCAAAACCCCCGATTCCATCAAGCTACAACAGACGGACTCTTAGGCGCGCGAAACTAGTGAAACACGTTTCATGCAACGTGCTCCACGAAACCCCCATACAGGTAAATACAGAGCAGTGTACCTGTACAGTCGTACACTGGTGAAACCGAGTTCCATGAAACTCATTGTGCATTGACAGACGAAACGCGTTTCACCAGTGTGGATTGCGCCTGAGCCCCTAATTCTTTCACCTTCCAAAGATTCTACTCCGCTCGTCTCCGTGTGAACACAACCGGACACCTGTCCACACCCAGCGTCATCTTTATCGTGATCAGCTTGTCCACATCTCGCACACTCCTGATAGTTTCATCCGTGGCCACGTGGTACCTGCGCAGCACCGTCGACATCATAATCTTCATCTGAAGCATAGCGTACTTCTGCCCGATGCAATTCCGCGATCCGGCGCCAAACGCCATGTACGAGGGCCGACAGTGAAATTCCCGGAATACCGCCATAGTTCCTCACCGGTACTTGTTCAGAAGTCACGTCAATGAAAAAGAGCTAAAAAAAGATCTGTCACAAATGAGCAGTGGGCAGTATTATAGGGTTAGGTTGAACGTAAAAAGAAGCTTTCAGAATCTGAGCAGTGACCAGTTGTATTTTAGGGTTAGGTTAAACACACAAAGGAGTTTCTTTTTCACTGTCGTGGCTTCTTAATAATTACCGATAGGTCCATAATACAGTAATTTATTATTTACTTACTTTATCAAGACGCTCGTCTTCCAGATTACCAAATTGTTGTTATTTGACACCCTTCCAAGAGCTTGTTCTTGTTCACACAATATTATACTTATTTACTTATTCTGTACTCCACACCACACACTTTCACAGTTCAAAAAATATTAATAATTGAAATAAATAAATCAGGTTAAAAAAA
>NW_007385426.1:0-1326 GCF_000475195.1 Diaphorina citri
GAGTGTACACGACGCAACTTCGGAACTCTATTGGTAGTGACGTCACTATACAGTATATATGACGTCACAACAGTCACAATTCCAACGCCCGAATAGTGCCGAGTGTACACGACTCCACATCGGAACTCTATTGGTAGTGACGTCACTATACAGTATATATATGACGTCACAACAGTCACAATTCCAACGCCCGAATAGTGCCGAGTGTACACGACGCAACTTCGGAACTCTATTGGTAGTGACGTCACTATACAGTATATATATGACGTCACTATACAGTATATATGACGTCACAACAGTCACAATTCCAACGCCCGAATAGTGCCGAGTGTACACGACGCAACTTTATTGGTAGTGACGTCACTATACAGTATATATGACGTCACAACAGTCACAATTCCAACGCCCGAATAGTACCGAGTGTACACGACTCCACATCGGAACTCTATTGGTAATGACGTAACAACTCAGCTATCTACAATAGTGACGTCAGGAGTAATCATCTATAAACCTATATAATATCCATTGTTAATAAGGTCACATTTCTTCACCATATGTGACATCAAAAAATCTCTATAATACCTTATAGTAATTGGCCTCAAATTGGTAGTGACGTCACAAAATCATCTATAATACCCTTTCATAACATCCAGTACTTTCAAGATTTCCGTCCAAAGATAAATTCAACCCCAAAGGAAACCGAACCCCTCTTTGAAGCCATCTCGAGACATTTGCAAAGCTCTAGCCAAAGAAAAGGAAAATCTCCAATGGCCGGATCCACAATCAGTTTAAACTCCGTTTAAGTTAAAATCTTTGATTAAGCCATCTGATGTGTTGATTTCAAAATTTTCAACCAACCAGGTCGGAAGCAATCTTATTGGCTGAAAATTTTGAAATCAACCAATGAGATTGTTTAATGCGAGAGTTAAACTTTAACGGAGTTTAACTGAGATTCTGGCCCCGGTCATTCGCCAAAGAAACATAAACCATCTAAATCTATGAAAGCAGTTTCCCATAACTTCTTATCGTATATAAAAATCGACTTCTGCGCATACTCATTGAAAAGTGTATTCGTCTTCTACGCATGCGCATTGCGAAGTACATCTGCTCATGCGCATATGTATCTTTTCGTAGGCGTACCTTTTCTTTTCAGGTAACGCTGACTTTTCAGTTTTCCTGTGGCAAAAGCTTTCTCTTTTCTAGGTGATGTTTTTTTCTTTGAAACCTGACCTCAAAATTCCGCCCAAATATTTCCTTTTTTTTTAAATATTTTCCCATTTAATAATATTCTTCTTTTTCCCCCTTCCCTTTCCAAAAAATTTTAAT
>NW_007385426.1:1603-3132 GCF_000475195.1 Diaphorina citri
CTATCAAGTTAAAAAAAGGCTAATCTAAAGAAGTCTATTAGAAGAAGTTTATTACTTGACTTTAAATTACTTTTGACGTAGTTTTGCCCCCGATGGTAACAATCTACCTCAAGATGTTCAATGCTCGATTAACCAACTGATCGTTTGCCACAGAAAATGCAAACCAAAATTGACGAATAAAAAAGCCGAAAGATAGACAGGGTCATTTACTTTCGAAAGTTAAGCGTAGACTACTTTTTTCTAACAAACTTTAACTCTGAAAAATATATTTACCCCCGAACGTAGAAAATTAAAGATTTACCCCGGAGGTAACTGTCAAAACCCACTTTACATTTGGTTTGTAGAAACCAAAGGATTGATTTACCCTGAAGATTAACCTTGAAATTTTAAAATTTACCCCGAAAACTAAGTACTTTGTTACAAATATGCCCACGGAGGGTAACGAATTTAAAAAGTCGCTGGAAAAGATGATTTTACCCCTTGAGCTAACAATGGGTTTTACAAGGATGTCAGGAACTTATAAATTTACTTAAAACTAGAAGATACGATTCTACAAAAATAAAAAAAAAAAAAAAAAAAAAAAAAAAAACTTTGCACTTACAAAATACATGGGTTAGGTGGTAACTAAAACTTTGTTGGATAAAACAACATTTTGGGTATATAAAAAGGTTAAAATAGCATTTTGGGTGTATAAAAAGGGCAAAATGGTATTTTGGGTTACAAATAGTTTGAAATGACGTTTTCGAATAAAGTAAATTGAAAAGTATTTTTGGGTGTGGAAAAAGGCTGATTTGGATTTTTGGGTGTTAAAATGAATTGTTATGTGTGAAAAAAAAGTTGAAATGGATTTTTGTGTCTAAAATGGTGTCATAGCATTTTGAGTATGAAAAAGTCTCATAGTTGGAATTGTGGATAGTAAATCAGGGTAAATTTTGGGTGTGATGATTGGGTGTGTGAATATTTTTCGTGTTTTTGTAGGTAAGAGACTTTGTTGTTTTGGTTGAGAAAGCTGGGAAGCCATGTGATGTTTTGGGTGTGACGAGACCTCTTTCCATTTCTCCTTCTCTCCTTCTTTTTAGCTAAATCCCCTTTTTTATCTCTCTCTATCTCTCACTCATTTTCCTTCCCTCCCCTCTCATTTACTTAGAGATGTCCTCTGTCTTTTTTTTAAAAATGAATTCTATGTTTAATTGAAGCACTTAAAGAGAAAAAAGAGTGAGCTTTGAGACATTACTCGGTTTTTGGGTCTGGAAGCTTTGCAACTAAGAGTGGTGGCCCTGCTTTAGTTGTGAGCAACCTCCTCCTCCCAACATAGGTGATCGTGGTGTGTAAAAATTTGGTCCATGAATGGTATAGAAACTTTTTTTGTTTCCCCACTCTCCTCTCTCTCCCCTCCTCCTCCTCTTTCTCTCCTCTCTCTCCCTCTCCTTCTCTCTCTCTCTCTCCCTCCCTCTCCTCTCTCTCTCCCTCCCTCTCCTCCTCTCTCTCTCCTCTCTCTCCCTCTCCTTCTCTCTCTCTCTCTCCCTCCC
>NW_007385427.1:0-3132 GCF_000475195.1 Diaphorina citri
TCTCTCTCTCTCTCTCTCTCTCTCTCTCTCTCTCTCTCTCTCTCTCTCTCTCTCTCTCTCTCTCTCTCTCGCTCCTTCTCTGCCTCCCTTTCGTATTTTATAAAACTAGATGACATAAAAAATCTCTTCTGAATCTAAATAGAACCTTTATCAAAATCATCATTAATCGAAAACCAGACCCCGAACAGTGTCCAAGTATTCTCAGAGATTGATGAAATGATCTTGTAGACCCGGGCCTAAATAGCCTTGGCATTGAGACAATCAACTGGTAATACCGAGATAAAAACTCTAATGCTATCTAAGTATTATTATGATTACTTACAGGCTTTATCTACAGGCCATTGTAATCTTTATGACTGTAGCTTTACCTCTCTGTTGTAATGATTATTGCTTTAGTAAGAAGATACGAAAACCTCAGAGTTCATGCTAGGTTAGTACCAGTTAGGATGATGATGAGCTATTTTTAGTGGTAGTCAGTAGTCAGACTTGCAGAATCTGACTGTACACCGCAACCATCTAATGGTTCATTAGACTTGATTAACCCGTTAAGGATCTCAATCCCATTTGAGGCCAATAAATGTGTAGTAGAAAATCAATTATTCCTACGGGTTAGGGTTAGGGAGAACCATTTTTAATGGTTGGCGAGTTGCAGAATATAGTACCTACATAGAGCTTTGCCGCGAATCGAACCCGCGATATCCTTCTAGAACTCCCTGTTTCCATAATGTGTTTCTATGGTACAATGGTACATCGCTCCAATGAACTGTGGATTGACTCACAAAGCAGTAAAACTTGTTAATCTAAACAGCGAAGTCAGTCAAGTCGTTTCAAAAATCACAACATTGACAGGTATTATTCCCACGAAAACATTTCCCCTATGTTTCATACCCGACAACTTGGCTCAAAGCAAAGCTCAAGTAAGAACTAACCCGCCAAGTCATTTAAAAAATCACAAAATTGACAGGTAGGTACCTAAGGTATTTTTCAACATGAACATTTATTTCACCACAAGATGCCATTACGTATAACTTGGCTCACCTGACCATCAGGGCCACCCGTTGGTATTATTGATTTCTGGTTTCTGGTTCACCTTCACATTTGCTGATCAGATTAGGATCACTGAGCATTGCGGTCTGAGAAAAACTTTGGTGCCCGTCCTATCTTACCCTGGGTTGCACCTCTGCTAAGGCCAGCCACTCACTATCAGGTAGACCTGACAGGTACACTTGATTATACCCGACACCTGATGAGCACACACACTATCAGGTGGATCTGATCAGGTGTACCTGTCATCAGGTTTACCTGATGAGCACATCAGGTCTACCTGATAGTGAGTGGCTGGCCTAATACTCTCTTATTGCTATGTAACTCTGCAAATACTCTTTTATTGCTATGTATGTAGGTACCCATAATATTGGTATCTGTACCTATATCTGCTAATATACTGTCTATTGCAGTATTGGGTGCCATAACACTTGTTGGGTTTTGTATTTTGTGATTATTGGTTATATCTCTTCCTTGATACCTATTCATTTTGCACTCTCATGCACCTAGATATGACCTCCAGTACGCATACATAATAAGCTCCAATGTATTGTATACATGTACAATGAACATAGCATTATGTACACATATCATAACCAGATCTAGGTTCTATTTGGATTCTCCAGCGCTCTGGCAACATCGCATTTGGAACTGACAACGCCGCACCAGAGGTAACAGACCTAATCTCGGCCGCGCCAAATCTCATTTGGTTCCCCCTGAGGTTATTATGAATGGGGGGGACTGTTTGGTACCAGAGCAGTTTGGTTCATTGGTTGCCAGTCTCTGGGTACAGGAGCTCTGCACTCGATGCTCGCTGCAGTGAAACTAAGGGCGTGTTGTCATCATAAACATTACTGTAAAGCTGTGTTCACACAGAGTCGACGCCGTCAATCGATGTCGTCTGAATCCGTACACTGTCTCAACAACATAGATTCACCTCGTCGACCGACGGCGTCGACTAGGCTGTTTTTTTTTATACAATCTGATAGAGGAAACTGTAACTTTGAACGTCGTCTTGTCGTCCCGAAATCGAAGAGAGAGGACAAAATAGGAGAAAGGCAGGCGTCCATACAACGAATATTGTCTGTTTAAAGTTTGTCCCCGAGCGGAAATCGAACCCGCGACCTAGCTCTCTTAAGGCAGGCTTACAGTTTACTACCCTCCAAGCTAGGCTGGCAGTGCAGTGCAATAGTCCTAAATTAAAATGGACGCGGCACATAAGGGATCAGGAAGAGACCGCCTTAACATAGGCTGACAGTCCTAAGTTTTAACTCTACCGTCGAATTAGTTGTAGAAAAATGGGGGAAAAAAATACCAAAAAAGTTGGGGGGAGGAAGAAAGAAGAAGAAGTAGAAGAAGAAGAAGAAGAGGAAGAAGAAGGAAAAAAATTTTTTGGACCGATTGCAATACTTTCATTACTAGTATAGCTGACCCATGCCATACCTTCTTTGGATGTCAGAGATTCAACGAAGCAAGGCAGGAATGCTACAGGAGGATAGGAAGAGAATTGAGTCCGGATAATGTAATTGAGGAAATCTTGAAGTGTCCAACGAGTCAGATTTTAAAACATGTTCTTCAGCCCTGTTAGCTTTTATCTGCCTTGTAAGCGCTAGATCTCGGGTTCGATTCCCGCTCGGGGCGAACGTTATCGTAAACACATAAGGCTCGTTCTTGGAACGGCTGACTCTCCTTCTTCTCCTTCTCTCTTCGTTTTGAGGACAATAAGACCTCTGTTGTTATTTACTCATTGACTTCCTCTGAAAAAAGTACATAGGTAATAAATTATGTTCTCTTTTGTAGCTCACTCACACCTTACAGACTTTGCACTAGTGACTAGTCTACACATTTCTGTTCAAAAAATTCCCATTTTCCGGCAGAAAAGAAGTTTTTGTAGTACGGGATGCATTTACATCAAAAGGACCAATTTTACTCTTTCGCCTTAGGCGGGCCTCGTATTGGTTTTACGTTTTATATTTTGTTCGTCATCTAATGGAGCTTATCAGAGCCTGATAAGGAGGCTGGGGAAGGGTGAAGAGGGGAGGGAGACTGTTATCAGCAACTGATAACAAGAGCCGCCATTGACTTCGT
>NW_007385428.1:0-3131 GCF_000475195.1 Diaphorina citri
GAGATCGTTAATGTATCTTTTGAGGAATTCTGGAAAGTGGGGAAAGCGCTTGTCTGAGGTCCAATGGGCGGGTGGGCATAATAAATTAAGCGTTAATTTCATAATGTTAATATTATTAATTTATTGCACTTTTAAAGGGATTGGAAGGAATTTAAGAGAATAGGGACACAATAGATTTTTTACCACAATAGTTGTTAGGTGACTGTTGTGTAGGGAATGGTCTTAACGATCAGATGATATTATGGAAATACTCGTATTCTTCATATGGTCTTGGCTAGTATATAACCAAAATCACAATGGGCGGGATTAATGCCTGAGGCATTATCTTCCATCCAAACCCTGATTAATCATTTCATTCAACCTGATCGTTAGACAAATCTCGTGTACCCGCCTTTAGAAGAGGAAGGAAACAGGGTGCACTCAGCAAAGGGAAAGGAACATGGGGTGCACTCGGCCAAGGGAAAGGAATACAGGGTGCACTCACCGGCGTAGTGCATTACTGTATCGTTGATGCACATCGAGCCAGAATGGGTTTGGTGGATAAAAAGCTCCTGAACTTGGGCGTTGCTTGAGAACAGGTAGAGGGTTAAGGGTTTGGGCCTAGGCGGGGGACATTAGAACATGAATGGGTTAAATTTTGAAACTTAATAAAAATAATAATAAAAAAAATGCAGCCTGGTTAGCTTTGAAGTTAGAACGACTGCCTTGTAAGGGTAAACGCTGGGTCGCGGGTTTGATTCCCGCCCGGGGCGGATTTCATCCTAAACAGACAAGATTCGTTCTTGGAACGACTGGCTTTCTTTTATCATGTCCTTCGTCTCTTTTAGATTTCGGAACGATAAGACCTTAGTAGTTACAGTTCCCATAGCAAGCCACTTTCTTTTTTTAATCTTTATTTCCTACTAGAGCTAGCATTTCAAAGATGTTTTTCAGCAATTCAGCGATGAAAAACATTGGACATTGATCGAATTCTCACCTAGCATTAATAAACTGAATAGCTTCAAAAGCACTTTCCACGTTGATAATGGGCAGAATGGGACCAAAAATTTCTTCGCCCATAATGGGATCTGTGGGTTTCACATCGACCAGAATGGTGGGTGATATAAACCGATCTGAAGCGTCCATATCTCCCCCTAAGGCGATAGTCCCGCTGGAGTGCACCAGGGATTTGAGCCTCCTGAAATGGAGAAATGAATAGAATAGCATGAAATAGAAATAGAATTAGCATAGAATAGAAATAGAATTAGAATAGAATAGAATATACACTTGCGAGGAGGAGGTCCCTGGAGAAGGTTTTCCGAGTGTCCTGCCGATGGTTTTTATTTCAAAATGAAGTATTTGTTTTCCTTGGATGGGGTCACCTCCTGAAATGGAGAAATGAATAGAATAGAATAGCATGAAATAGAATTAGCATAGAATAGAAATAGAATTAGAATAGAACAGAATATACACTTGCGAGGGAGGAGGTCCCTGGAGAAGGTTTTCCGAGTGTCCTGCCGATGGTTTTTATTTCAAAATGAAGTATTTGTTTTCCTTGGATGGGGTCATCAATAAAATAGGATAAAATATGAATAGATTAAAATAGAACAGAACAGAATAGAATATAAACCGATCTGAAGCATCCAAGTCTCCCTCTAGGGCGATAGTACCACTGGAGTGAACCAGGGATTTGAGCCTCCTGCAATGGAGAAAAGAGTGAGTTAAGTAAAAGAAATGACTTCTGAGAAGCTTTAATCCCACCATTCCCACCAGACATCCAGACAACTAAAAGATTCAAACTCAAATAATAATAATAAAAAAAAAACTGGACTCGTGAAGAAGAATTCATATCACAAATAGCCAATACCATACAACAAATATATCAAAAGTCAAGACACAAAAAATTCTTCCCTTCGCAAGAAAAAAAATAAAATTATCACATGAAAAATATCACAGCATCTCATGAAAAATATCACAGCATCACATGAAAAATATCACATTTGATCAAGAGAACTCCACGGTCAAAATTTTCCAAAAAGGTTCATCAAACACCCAAGTAACTATCACCCACAGCTATCAAAATTACTCACTCCAAGAGATGGAAATTCTCACAGACTTCACACAAATGAAACTACACAACTAGAAACAAAATTCGTCAAGACGCCACCAGAAAATCGAAAGTTTACAAAGAAGATAACAATCACTCCAAGTAATACCATACAAATACACCACCTTTCGAAATTTAAGAATCATTTCAAAATTCCTCACTCCATAAGAAACAGTTGAAATGCCCAAAGATATCACTCAAATGAAACTACGTCAACAAAAATTGAAAATTTACTAGAATAACTCTAAATAATGCCACAGGTATCAAAATTTAAGAAATATTTCAAAATTCCTCACTCTACAAGAAACTGTTAAAATTCAAGCGAATGAAACTACACAACTAAAAAACAAAATTCGTCAAGACGCCACCAGAAAATTGAAAGTTTACAAAGAAGATAACAATCACTCCAAGTAATACCACACAAATACAACACGTTTCGAAATTTAAGAATCATTTCAAATTTCCTCACTCCATAAGAAACACTTGAAATGCCCAAAGATATCACTCAAATGAAACTACACAAAAAGAAAGTCAAAATTCGCGACGCCAAAAGAAAATCGAAAACCCATCATACAAATACAACACCTTTCGAAATTTAAGAATCATTTCAAAATTCCTCACTCCATAAGAAACAGTTGAAATGCCCAAAGATATCACTCAAATGAAACTACACAAAAAGAAAGTCAAAATTCGCGACGCCAAAAGAAAATCGAAAACCCATCAAAATTCAACGGACTCAAACACATTCCAAATGAAAAAATCTTCGCAAAGAATCGAAATCACATTAAAGTATTCAAAATTTAAGAAAGACTTCAATAATTCGAAAACCTATCAAAATTCCACGGAAAAGACATCATACCAACGAAACCCCCTACAAGAATCTGAATTTACGAAGACTTCAAAAGAAAATCAGAACACCATTGAGCAAAACCAAAATTGTACGGACTCAAACACATTACAAATTAAAAAACTTCACGAAGCGAAATCACACCCAAAGTATTCAAAATTTAATAGAGGTTTCAAAAGAAAGTCAAAATTTTTCTGG
>NW_007385428.1:10672-11387 GCF_000475195.1 Diaphorina citri
GGCTGGCTTTCTCCTATCCTGTCTTCCTTCTCTCTTCGATTTCGGGACGATAAGACCTCAGCAGTTACAGTTCTCTCTGTCAAACCTCTTCAAAAAAAGGAGTACTTACGCTGATAAGGCTTCCAGTACAGGATTATAGTCCTTGACAAGGCAAGACTTCCTATGAGTGAATTTATCTAACCATGTCCCATCACAGTACATGCCATTAATATTTATGGGCATTAGAGTGAACTTTTGAGTTGTATGGCCGCCATACATACACGCTACACCACTGGTAATAAGTGTTTTATATTTGTACTTACTGGAAATGCTTGTCAGATACGATCCTACAATAGTGTTTGGATCCCTGTACTTGCTCAGTGTACCACGAATCCAACACCGCCTTCGCCTGGTTCAATATTTGAGCTTGCACCTGGCGCGAGCACAAGATGTAGTCCGGGGCAATACAGGTTTGCCCAGCGTTGATACATTTGCCCCACAGGAATCGACGAACAGCCAGCTCGATGTTGACGCTTGAATCGATGTAGAGTGGACTGGGAAATGAAACAAAGGTATGAATTTAAATAAATAAACTTAAGTATGTCCCAAAAGTTTAAATAGCCAGCCTAGTTAGCTTAGTTGGTAGTGCGTCTGCCTCGTAAGCGCTAGGCCGCGGGTTCGATTCCCGCCTGGGGCGGATTTTATCCTGATGGGATAATGTTCGTTCTCGGAACGG
>NW_007385429.1:0-1155 GCF_000475195.1 Diaphorina citri
TCGAGCACGCGAGGAGGGGAAGTTTACCTCCGCTTGAGATCGTTACCCTTCCTCCACTTATATTCATACCTCCATGAAATTGTCCCATGTCTGGCAATGGATCTTGGTTTAACCCTCCCGTGCATGATTATGTGGCATATGATTATGTTTGAATGGCTCATTCCTTGGCGTATGATTATGTTTGAATGGCTTACACCAAGAGACTCGGTTTGAGAGTAAAGAACACCTCTTTGGTTTGGGCGATCAATGTCTTCTTTTTCTTCGCCTTTTCCCGTGTTCAGACGGGGTCGGCGTTTTTCGTCAGCCCTCAATGAGACACTGTTTGAGAGTAAAGAACACTCTTTTCTTTTGGGCGATCAATGTCTTCTTTTTCTTCGCCTTTTCCCGTGTTCAGACGGGGTCGGCGTTTTTCGTCAGCCCTCAATCAGCCCTAGGGTGATCGCATTTAGGCTGACATTTGGTTTTGGCTACAAAATTTACGCGCGGATGTCCTTCGCACCTTTGCTAATTCTTTAGCAAGGGGGATTTCACGCTGGTTATTCTTCCTGTTTAAAGGTGGGCGATCAATGTGTCAACGCACAAAGGTTATTCGCTCGTTAGAATCTGGACCCAATCGGGTTCCGCTATTTCTGACCTCTCCTGAACTTTTTACCAACTGATTGGCCCATGTTCAAACCTCAACAAACTTTCGCCATTCCTCTACCTCCTTCTGATTAGTAGATTTGGTTACTGAAGGGTTAATGGCAATGATAATGGCATAATAATGTTATGTAGGTGACGACAAAGCTGTACCAAACCTCAACAAACTTTCGCCATTTCTCCACCTCCTTCTGATTAGTAGATTTGGTTACTGAAGGGTTAATGGCAATGGTAATGGCATAATAATGTTATGTAGGTGACGACAAAGCTGTACCGGACTCACGTGGGCCAGATTAGAACTTGTACGTTTAATATATCCTATGTTTATTATACCCAGTATCATGTACTTGATACATTATTAACCATGCTAACATGTAAATGAACATATTTGCTTGAAGTTTTATTACTTAGAATAACTTAGATAATTTTACCAACTTTTTTTCCCCTTTTTTTCCAGTAAATATTCAAATCAAAAATTTTAGCTAGAACATAATGAACAAGTTTTTTGTTGGAATA
>NW_007385429.1:1204-3131 GCF_000475195.1 Diaphorina citri
TTATGCGCTAATTTGCCAATCTTTTTTTATATAACATTTGAAACCGACCTTCTTTGTTCTTGTGGGTTTTAGGTTTCTTAGTAGAGTTACAATCCTACTCCCTTTCAGCACCAACTACAAGGTTCGTGGGTCGTACGGAAAATTAGGGACAGGAGGAAGACAGGAGCTAAAAGCCCTTCTTATTAAGGCAAGATCGGTCGAAGGGAGATACTATGGATGTCTTTACTCTTTAGGTCCATTTTTATTTTTGTCTCTTCTACTCACCACCTCCATATAGACTGTCTCTCTATACTCTTCTACTCCGTGGAAGCGGAAGGGATAGGAATGATTACTATCTGCTGTTTGCTGTCAGTAAGTTACATGGGATGATGGGTACAAGATATTCTGCTATCTATGTGTTTAGTAGACACATATAAGGGGTATTGCTTATGTGAGATGCTGGTATACTAAATTGAAGCATGCTAGGGCTTCGTGGTATTTATCCTTAGTATCTTACATATCTTTACACCCAGTCAAATGTCGCTATAGCTGAAAACCGCCAAAATCGGTCGAAATCTGTCCAAAAGCGGTCAAAATACCGCCAACCGCAGCACCTATCTCAACCAAACGTTTTGAGTTGCATCCTTGTCACATTTGTAAACTCCATACCAAATTTCAAGTCTCTAGCTCATACCGTTCCCGATATTTTGTTAAATTACACCGAAAACCGCCAAAAAGCGGTAAAATGCCGCCAACCGTTGCACCGATCTTAACCAAAAGTTTCGTGTCGCATCCTTGTCACATTTGACATCTACATACCAAATTTCAAGTCTCTAGCTCTTACCGTTCTCGAGATATTTTGTTTACAGACAGACAGAAAGACACACACACACGGACCAATGGCTGAAACTTTGGATTTAGGCTCTAGGGCACCAAAAACTGTATGTACGTATATGAATTTATAGCAGTATGATATATATATTGATATCCCGAATCTCGATGAGTTCTACAGTACTACTCGTAATAATCCTACATAAGATCATTAATGAATGAGAGTTCTGTGGCGGGATACAAGTTTCTAGGAGAGGAAGGTTATGTAAAATAATCACAGGACATCCCACGATTCGGACTTGAGTTCTCCCCATATGGAAATGGTTTGTTTTATACTCCTGCTTTGCTCGGGAGGAAAATGTTCAGTCGCTTGCTTTGTTTATTGTTTATGTTTGTTATGATATTTGTTCTGATATTTATTGTTGTATATTTCTTCTGATATTAGGTACCTAATTGTGATATAAGACATCCGTTGTTCCGTTGCGAACTTGAAGAGGACAATTGATTTTTCCAACCTAGAAAAGGGCTTTTGAGTCCTTTGTCCGCTTGACACTTGTGTGTGCATTTTTAATGGCTGTTAGATAGTATGCTGTATGGTCTTTTAGTACCTACATAAAGAAAGGTAGAAGCTAATTACAATCACTTGACGTGAGCTCAGTGTTTCTACCTTAAGAAGCTTAGTTAGCTTGGAAGGTCTGTCTTGGATAAGTTCGCCCCTCTGGGATAAGGTTCGTTCTCGGAAAAGCTGGCTTTCTCCTCTTCATGTCATCCTCTGTTCGACTTTAGGTTGTTTACCTATTAGGGTACATGGGATAAGGTTCGCCTGTCTTGGATAAGGTTCGTTAAGGTTCGCCTGTCTTGGATAAGGTTCGTTAAGGTTCGCCTGTCTTGGATAAGGTTCGTTAAGGTTCGCCTGTCTTGGATAAGGTTCGTTCTCGGAAAAACTGGCTTTCTCCTCTTCATGTCATCCTCTGTTCGACTTTAGGTTGTTTACCTATTAATTTACATATTACGTGTATTAGCTAATCAAAATCAACCGTTGTTTGGGGGCACGGTTGGTCCAGTGGTAACGCGCTTGCTTGCCATGCAGAAGGTCCCGGGTTCGAATCCCACCATC
>NW_007385430.1:0-525 GCF_000475195.1 Diaphorina citri
CAAGGTCACGCACCACCTCGCGATGCTTGGATATAATTCGTGCTTACGAAGGATTCGATGCACAAAACTCGTACAAATGTTGATAGGTATTTGATTTATTCAATACTCTAATCTCTATTGATTAGGCTTCGGCTTGAATATTTGACTTTTCTAATGTCTTGACCTCGATCAATGTCTATGATGAATGTCTCCTCTAAAATGAATGTCTATTGTCTAAGATTACTTACGTAGATGCTGATGTTTAATAACTTTTTATACAAACAAACCACGTAAACCACGCTCTGCTACCAAAATTTTTATGTCGTGAATGATGTTGATTGACAGTGGAAGCGTTTAAGATTTGACACAACATAAAAATGAAACGAAGACACAGTGGTTTTCTTCAATGAAACTTTCAATTTCTTACGAAAACTTTATTTAATGAAACTACTTTTATAAACTTGATTGCAAATTTCTAATTACTGGACTATTTACTTTCTTACAAATCTTCTATATAAAACTTCTAATATCTTTTGGGAAAAGCTA
>NW_007385430.1:538-3131 GCF_000475195.1 Diaphorina citri
AGGTCAGAAAATAATGTACTAAATTAAGAACACTTTGTCTTCACCATCTGTCTTGAAAGGGCTTTTCTTACATTTTTAAACTTTTTTTCTGACAAGAAAAGGAAAGAGGAGGCGGAGGAGGAGAAAATGGATTTACTTTTGCACTTGATAAAAGGAATTCTTCGTAGAAATAAATTGAAAGATTTTCTCCTAGAGAAGAGAAACTTGTGAAAAGAACGTATAATGTTTCCTAACTTTTATTATTATTATCTTACATAGTCCTCCCTATGTTCAGAGGCTTTCCTATTGTGACCGAAATGATGTTTTCTTTTGTATGAAGACAAAAAATGCGGCGGACCTTTGGCAAGTTTAGCTCAAAATCCCTTGTCTCAATTTTGAAATTAGATACAGAATGAAAACTATGGTAGAAAATTTATCTACCAACAAAATATGTAGTGACTTAATCGGAGATTTCACTAACGGGAGATTTTGCAATGATCCATAAAAAAGTAATCAAGTTTAGTTAGATAATTAATTCTCGGTGTAAAGGTGTCAAAGGCATTTTCAAATTTAAAACCAAATAAACCGATTATAATTAGTTATTAGTATTTAAAACTCGGCATGTGATGCCTTAGAGTTACCTCGCCTAGTGGTTGCCTTCCACTCAAGAGGAATCAGATAACCAACCAGATTCTCAAATGTCATTCCCATTTCTTTCAGAGCAACAGCCCCTTCGTATCATTCCTACCGGAATTCAGCTAAATTAGTTTCTGTTTCATTTTCTTCATCTTGTACTCCAGTGATACCTACTTTGTATTTTTCCATTTGAAAAACATTAATTTAAATACTTAGAAAACAAAAGAATGAAGAACGGTTTTAGAAAACTCTCATTGTATCCCAGTGGCGTAGCGTGGTCTAAATTCAAGTGTAGGGCGTGTAGGGCTCAAGCACAGGTCTACCAAGTCCCATCACAGTACATGCCATTAATATTTATGGGGATTAGAGTGAACTTTTGAGTTGTATGGCCGCCATACACGCCATACATACACGCTACGCCACTGTTAATGTATCCCCCCTTCCTCTCCTTCTCCTCTTCTTCCTCTTCCTTCTCTTTTTTTCTTCTCTTCATTTCCCTTTTCTCCTCTTCCTCCTCTTCCCGCTTCTCTTTTTTTATTCCTCTTCATTTCCCTTTTCTCCTCTTCCCGCTTCTTTTTCTCCCTTTCTTTCTCCTCCTCTTCTTTCTGTTCCCTTTTCCTTCTCCTCCTCCTCCTCCTCCTCCTCCTATTTATACAGTTGAGAAAACAAATGAAAAAAAAAGGTAAAACAAAAAACAATAGGTATACATGAGAGTCTATACAGTATTCTGTATTGTGAAGTAAATAGCAACAAGGCTGGAAATTAACCCAATGGGCCATGTTGAGGGACGTGAGATTCAAATCAACTTTTAAAAGAGAGAACAAAAAAGCCCAAAGTTTTCTCTCGCCAGCCAGCCTAGTTAGCTTAGTTGGTAGCGCGTCTGCCTTGTAAGCGCTAGGCCGCGGGTTCGATTCCCGCCCGGGGCGGATTTTATTGGACCTTTGGCAAGTTTTGCTTGAAATCCCTTGTCTCAATTTTGAAATTAGATACAGAATGAAAACTATGGTAGAAAATTTATTTATCAACAAAATACCTACATATGTAGTGACTTAATCGGAGATTTCACTAACGGGAGATTTTGCAATGATCCATAAAAAAGTCATTAAGTTTAGTTAGATAATTAATTCTCGGTTTAAAGGTGTCAAAGGCATTTTCAAATTTAAAACCAAATAAACCGATTATAATTAGTTATTAGTATTTAAAACTCGGCATGTGATGCCTTAAAGAAATAATAAATACATTACTTTTCTTCTTATTTGTAGAATATATCCTAAGGAAAGTAAAAAGAAGAATAAGGAAAAGAAATAATAATGCGGGAGTGATTTGATTTGATTGTAAAAGTCAATGCTATAATAATTGAATAATAGAAGAAACTGTTTATGTAATCAGAGCACGAGTAGAAGAAATATTCTCTGTCTATTTGTAGAATATATCCTAAGGAAAGTAAAAAGAAGAATAAGGAAAAGAAATATAATAATGCGGGAGTGATTTGACTTGATTGTAAAAGTCAATGCTATAATAATTGAATAATAGAAGAAACTGTTTATGTAATCAGAGCACGAGTAGAAGAAATATTCTCTGTGCAACAAACAATTATGATGCCACAAAAAATAATAATTAATATCGAAGCACTGTGATTTATTGTTGTTGTTTTATTACAAACTAGATCCTTTCTTGTAAGTAATTGAACTGGAATCTCGAATTGCAGGCGCTAGTTCACAGGGGGTTGCTTCGGGTTGGTTTTTCCCGGACTTTTACCATCTGAGCTATCGCGTACTGCTGTCTTTTCTAAGTCCTACTCCTATGTCGTGAATGATGTTGATTGACAGTGGAAGCGTTTAAGATTTGACACAACATAAAAATGAAACGAAGACACAGTGGTTTTCTTCAAATTGAACTGGAATCTCGAATTGCAGGCGCTAGTTCACAGGGGGTTGCTTCGGGTTGGTTTTTCCCGGACTTTTACCATCTGAGCTAT
>NW_007385431.1:0-13136 GCF_000475195.1 Diaphorina citri
ACCAAAAGTAGACAGCAAATCTCCGTGTAAACCAATACAAGCTAGCACATCCCCTTGTAAACCAAAAGTAGAAGCCAACAAATCGCCTTGTAAACCAAAAGTAGAAGCCAGCAAATCTCCTTGTAAACCAGAAGTAGAAGCCAACAAATCCCCTTGTATATCAAAAGTAGAAGCTAACAAATCGCCTTGTAAACCAAAAGTAGAAGCCAACAAATCTCCTTGTAAACCAAAAGTAGAAGCCAACAAATCGCCTTGTAAACCAAAAGTAGAAGCCAACAAATCCCCTTGTAAACCAAAAGTAGAAGCCAACAAATCCCCTTGTAAACCAAAAGTAGAAGCCAACAAATCCCCTTGTAAACCAAAAGTAGAAGCCAACAAATCCCCTTGTAAACCAAAAGTAGAAGCCAACAAATCCCCTTGTAAACCAAAAGTAGAAGCCAACAAATCCCCTTGTAAACCAAAAGTAGAAGCCAACAAATCCCCTTGTAAACCAAAAGTAGAAGCCAACAAATCCCCTTGTAAACCAAAAGTAGAAGCCAACAAATCCCCTTGTAAACCAAAAGTAGAAGCCAACAAATCCCCTTGTAAACCAAAAGTAGAAGCCAACAAATCCCCTTGTAAACCAAAAGTAGAAGCCAACAAATCCCCTTGTAAACCAAAAGTAGAAGCCAACAAATCCCCTTGTAAACCAAAAGTAGAAGCCAACAAATCCCCTTGTAAACCAAAAGTAGAAGCCAACAAATCCCCTTGTAAACCAAAAGTAGAAGCCAACAAATCCCCTTGTAAACCAAAAGTAGAAGCCAACAAATCCCCTTGTAAACCAAAAGTAGAAGCCAACAAATCCCCTTGTAAACCAAAAGTAGAAGCCAACAAATCCCCTTGTAAACCAAAAGTAGAAGCCAACAAATCCCCTTGTAAACCAAAAGTAGAAGCCAACAAATCCCCTTGTAAACCAAAAGTAGAAGCCAACAAATCCCCTTGTAAACCAAAAGTAGAAGCCAACAAATCCCCTTGTAAACCAAAAGTAGAAGCCAACAAATCCCCTTGTAAACCAAAAGTAGAAGCCAACAAATCCCCTTGTAAACCAAAAGTAGAAGCCAACAAATCCCCTTGTAAACCAAAAGTAGAAGCCAACAAATCCCCTTGTAAACCAAAAGTAGAAGCCAACAAATCCCCTTGTAAACCAAAAGTAGAAGCCAACAAATCCCCTTGTAAACCAAAAGTAGAAGCCAACAAATCCCCTTGTAAACCAAAAGTAGAAGCCAACAAATCCCCTTGTAAACCAAAAGTAGAAGCCAACAAATCCCCTTGTAAACCAAAAGTAGAAGCCAACAAATCCCCTTGTAAACCAAAAGTAGAAGCCAACAAATCCCCTTGTAAACCAAAAGTAGAAGCCAACAAATCCCCTTGTAAACCAAAAGTAGAAGCCAACAAATCCCCTTGTAAACCAAAAGTAGAAGCCAACAAATCCCCTTGTAAACCAAAAGTAGAAGCCAACAAATCCCCTTGTAAACCAAAAGTAGAAGCCAACAAATCCCCTTGTAAACCAAAAGTAGAAGCCAACAAATCCCCTTGTAAACCAAAAGTAGAAGCCAACAAATCCCCTTGTAAACCAAAAGTAGAAGCCAACAAATCCCCTTGTAAACCAAAAGTAGAAGCCAACAAATCCCCTTGTAAACCAAAAGTAGAAGCCAACAAATCCCCTTGTAAACCAAAAGTAGAAGCCAACAAATCCCCTTGTAAACCAAAAGTAGAAGCCAACAAATCCCCTTGTAAACCAAAAGTAGAAGCCAACAAATCCCCTTGTAAACCAAAAGTAGAAGCCAACAAATCCCCTTGTAAACCAAAAGTAGAAGCCAACAAATCCCCTTGTAAACCAAAAGTAGAAGCCAACAAATCCCCTTGTAAACCAAAAGTAGAAGCCAACAAATCCCCTTGTAAACCAAAAGTAGAAGCCAACAAATCCCCTTGTAAACCAAAAGTAGAAGCCAACAAATCCCCTTGTAAACCAAAAGTAGAAGCCAACAAATCCCCTTGTAAACCAAAAGTAGAAGCCAACAAATCCCCTTGTAAACCAAAAGTAGAAGCCAACAAATCCCCTTGTAAACCAAAAGTAGAAGCCAACAAATCCCCTTGTAAACCAAAAGTAGAAGCCAACAAATCCCCTTGTAAACCAAAAGTAGAAGCCAACAAATCCCCTTGTAAACCAAAAGTAGAAGCCAACAAATCCCCTTGTAAACCAAAAGTAGAAGCCAACAAATCCCCTTGTAAACCAAAAGTAGAAGCCAACAAATCCCCTTGTAAACCAAAAGTAGAAGCCAACAAATCCCCTTGTAAACCAAAAGTAGAAGCCAACAAATCCCCTTGTAAACCAAAAGTAGAAGCCAACAAATCCCCTTGTAAACCAAAAGTAGAAGCCAACAAATCCCCTTGTAAACCAAAAGTAGAAGCCAACAAATCCCCTTGTAAACCAAAAGTAGAAGCCAACAAATCCCCTTGTAAACCAAAAGTAGAAGCCAACAAATCCCCTTGTAAACCAAAAGTAGAAGCCAACAAATCCCCTTGTAAACCAAAAGTAGAAGCCAACAAATCCCCTTGTAAACCAAAAGTAGAAGCCAACAAATCCCCTTGTAAACCAAAAGTAGAAGCCAACAAATCCCCTTGTAAACCAAAAGTAGAAGCCAACAAATCCCCTTGTAAACCAAAAGTAGAAGCCAACAAATCCCCTTGTAAACCAAAAGTAGAAGCCAACAAATCCCCTTGTAAACCAAAAGTAGAAGCCAACAAATCCCCTTGTAAACCAAAAGTAGAAGCCAACAAATCCCCTTGTAAACCAAAAGTAGAAGCCAACAAATCCCCTTGTAAACCAAAAGTAGAAGCCAACAAATCCCCTTGTAAACCAAAAGTAGAAGCCAACAAATCCCCTTGTAAACCAAAAGTAGAAGCCAACAAATCCCCTTGTAAACCAAAAGTAGAAGCCAACAAATCCCCTTGTAAACCAAAAGTAGAAGCCAACAAATCCCCTTGTAAACCAAAAGTAGAAGCCAACAAATCCCCTTGTAAACCAAAAGTAGAAGCCAACAAATCCCCTTGTAAACCAAAAGTAGAAGCCAACAAATCCCCTTGTAAACCAAAAGTAGAAGCCAACAAATCCCCTTGTAAACCAAAAGTAGAAGCCAACAAATCCCCTTGTAAACCAAAAGTAGAAGCCAACAAATCCCCTTGTAAACCAAAAGTAGAAGCCAACAAATCCCCTTGTAAACCAAAAGTAGAAGCCAACAAATCCCCTTGTAAACCAAAAGTAGAAGCCAACAAATCCCCTTGTAAACCAAAAGTAGAAGCCAACAAATCCCCTTGTAAACCAAAAGTAGAAGCCAACAAATCCCCTTGTAAACCAAAAGTAGAAGCCAACAAATCCCCTTGTAAACCAAAAGTAGAAGCCAACAAATCCCCTTGTAAACCAAAAGTAGAAGCCAACAAATCCCCTTGTAAACCAAAAGTAGAAGCCAACAAATCCCCTTGTAAACCAAAAGTAGAAGCCAACAAATCCCCTTGTAAACCAAAAGTAGAAGCCAACAAATCCCCTTGTAAACCAAAAGTAGAAGCCAACAAATCCCCTTGTAAACCAAAAGTAGAAGCCAACAAATCCCCTTGTAAACCAAAAGTAGAAGCCAACAAATCCCCTTGTAAACCAAAAGTAGAAGCCAACAAATCCCCTTGTAAACCAAAAGTAGAAGCCAACAAATCCCCTTGTAAACCAAAAGTAGAAGCCAACAAATCCCCTTGTAAACCAAAAGTAGAAGCCAACAAATCCCCTTGTAAACCAAAAGTAGAAGCCAACAAATCCCCTTGTAAACCAAAAGTAGAAGCCAACAAATCCCCTTGTAAACCAAAAGTAGAAGCCAACAAATCCCCTTGTAAACCAAAAGTAGAAGCCAACAAATCCCCTTGTAAACCAAAAGTAGAAGCCAACAAATCCCCTTGTAAACCAAAAGTAGAAGCCAACAAATCCCCTTGTAAACCAAAAGTAGAAGCCAACAAATCCCCTTGTAAACCAAAAGTAGAAGCCAACAAATCCCCTTGTAAACCAAAAGTAGAAGCCAACAAATCCCCTTGTAAACCAAAAGTAGAAGCCAACAAATCCCCTTGTAAACCAAAAGTAGAAGCCAACAAATCCCCTTGTAAACCAAAAGTAGAAGCCAACAAATCCCCTTGTAAACCAAAAGTAGAAGCCAACAAATCCCCTTGTAAACCAAAAGTAGAAGCCAACAAATCCCCTTGTAAACCAAAAGTAGAAGCCAACAAATCCCCTTGTAAACCAAAAGTAGAAGCCAACAAATCCCCTTGTAAACCAAAAGTAGAAGCCAACAAATCCCCTTGTAAACCAAAAGTAGAAGCCAACAAATCCCCTTGTAAACCAAAAGTAGAAGCCAACAAATCCCCTTGTAAACCAAAAGTAGAAGCCAACAAATCCCCTTGTAAACCAAAAGTAGAAGCCAACAAATCCCCTTGTAAACCAAAAGTAGAAGCCAACAAATCCCCTTGTAAACCAAAAGTAGAAGCCAACAAATCCCCTTGTAAACCAAAAGTAGAAGCCAACAAATCCCCTTGTAAACCAAAAGTAGAAGCCAACAAATCCCCTTGTAAACCAAAAGTAGAAGCCAACAAATCCCCTTGTAAACCAAAAGTAGAAGCCAACAAATCCCCTTGTAAACCAAAAGTAGAAGCCAACAAATCCCCTTGTAAACCAAAAGTAGAAGCCAACAAATCCCCTTGTAAACCAAAAGTAGAAGCCAACAAATCCCCTTGTAAACCAAAAGTAGAAGCCAACAAATCCCCTTGTAAACCAAAAGTAGAAGCCAACAAATCCCCTTGTAAACCAAAAGTAGAAGCCAACAAATCCCCTTGTAAACCAAAAGTAGAAGCCAACAAATCCCCTTGTAAACCAAAAGTAGAAGCCAACAAATCCCCTTGTAAACCAAAAGTAGAAGCCAACAAATCCCCTTGTAAACCAAAAGTAGAAGCCAACAAATCCCCTTGTAAACCAAAAGTAGAAGCCAACAAATCCCCTTGTAAACCAAAAGTAGAAGCCAACAAATCCCCTTGTAAACCAAAAGTAGAAGCCAACAAATCCCCTTGTAAACCAAAAGTAGAAGCCAACAAATCCCCTTGTAAACCAAAAGTAGAAGCCAACAAATCCCCTTGTAAACCAAAAGTAGAAGCCAACAAATCCCCTTGTAAACCAAAAGTAGAAGCCAACAAATCCCCTTGTAAACCAAAAGTAGAAGCCAACAAATCCCCTTGTAAACCAAAAGTAGAAGCCAACAAATCCCCTTGTAAACCAAAAGTAGAAGCCAACAAATCCCCTTGTAAACCAAAAGTAGAAGCCAACAAATCCCCTTGTAAACCAAAAGTAGAAGCCAACAAATCCCCTTGTAAACCAAAAGTAGAAGCCAACAAATCCCCTTGTAAACCAAAAGTAGAAGCCAACAAATCCCCTTGTAAACCAAAAGTAGAAGCCAACAAATCCCCTTGTAAACCAAAAGTAGAAGCCAACAAATCCCCTTGTAAACCAAAAGTAGAAGCCAACAAATCCCCTTGTAAACCAAAAGTAGAAGCCAACAAATCCCCTTGTAAACCAAAAGTAGAAGCCAACAAATCCCCTTGTAAACCAAAAGTAGAAGCCAACAAATCCCCTTGTAAACCAAAAGTAGAAGCCAACAAATCCCCTTGTAAACCAAAAGTAGAAGCCAACAAATCCCCTTGTAAACCAAAAGTAGAAGCCAACAAATCCCCTTGTAAACCAAAAGTAGAAGCCAACAAATCCCCTTGTAAACCAAAAGTAGAAGCCAACAAATCCCCTTGTAAACCAAAAGTAGAAGCCAACAAATCCCCTTGTAAACCAAAAGTAGAAGCCAACAAATCCCCTTGTAAACCAAAAGTAGAAGCCAACAAATCCCCTTGTAAACCAAAAGTAGAAGCCAACAAATCCCCTTGTAAACCAAAAGTAGAAGCCAACAAATCCCCTTGTAAACCAAAAGTAGAAGCCAACAAATCCCCTTGTAAACCAAAAGTAGAAGCCAACAAATCCCCTTGTAAACCAAAAGTAGAAGCCAACAAATCCCCTTGTAAACCAAAAGTAGAAGCCAACAAATCCCCTTGTAAACCAAAAGTAGAAGCCAACAAATCCCCTTGTAAACCAAAAGTAGAAGCCAACAAATCCCCTTGTAAACCAAAAGTAGAAGCCAACAAATCCCCTTGTAAACCAAAAGTAGAAGCCAACAAATCCCCTTGTAAACCAAAAGTAGAAGCCAACAAATCCCCTTGTAAACCAAAAGTAGAAGCCAACAAATCCCCTTGTAAACCAAAAGTAGAAGCCAACAAATCCCCTTGTAAACCAAAAGTAGAAGCCAACAAATCCCCTTGTAAACCAAAAGTAGAAGCCAACAAATCCCCTTGTAAACCAAAAGTAGAAGCCAACAAATCCCCTTGTAAACCAAAAGTAGAAGCCAACAAATCCCCTTGTAAACCAAAAGTAGAAGCCAACAAATCCCCTTGTAAACCAAAAGTAGAAGCCAACAAATCCCCTTGTAAACCAAAAGTAGAAGCCAACAAATCCCCTTGTAAACCAAAAGTAGAAGCCAACAAATCCCCTTGTAAACCAAAAGTAGAAGCCAACAAATCCCCTTGTAAACCAAAAGTAGAAGCCAACAAATCCCCTTGTAAACCAAAAGTAGAAGCCAACAAATCCCCTTGTAAACCAAAAGTAGAAGCCAACAAATCCCCTTGTAAACCAAAAGTAGAAGCCAACAAATCCCCTTGTAAACCAAAAGTAGAAGCCAACAAATCCCCTTGTAAACCAAAAGTAGAAGCCAACAAATCCCCTTGTAAACCAAAAGTAGAAGCCAACAAATCCCCTTGTAAACCAAAAGTAGAAGCCAACAAATCCCCTTGTAAACCAAAAGTAGAAGCCAACAAATCCCCTTGTAAACCAAAAGTAGAAGCCAACAAATCCCCTTGTAAACCAAAAGTAGAAGCCAACAAATCCCCTTGTAAACCAAAAGTAGAAGCCAACAAATCCCCTTGTAAACCAAAAGTAGAAGCCAACAAATCCCCTTGTAAACCAAAAGTAGAAGCCAACAAATCCCCTTGTAAACCAAAAGTAGAAGCCAACAAATCCCCTTGTAAACCAAAAGTAGAAGCCAACAAATCCCCTTGTAAACCAAAAGTAGAAGCCAACAAATCCCCTTGTAAACCAAAAGTAGAAGCCAACAAATCCCCTTGTAAACCAAAAGTAGAAGCCAACAAATCCCCTTGTAAACCAAAAGTAGAAGCCAACAAATCCCCTTGTAAACCAAAAGTAGAAGCCAACAAATCCCCTTGTAAACCAAAAGTAGAAGCCAACAAATCCCCTTGTAAACCAAAAGTAGAAGCCAACAAATCCCCTTGTAAACCAAAAGTAGAAGCCAACAAATCCCCTTGTAAACCAAAAGTAGAAGCCAACAAATCCCCTTGTAAACCAAAAGTAGAAGCCAACAAATCCCCTTGTAAACCAAAAGTAGAAGCCAACAAATCCCCTTGTAAACCAAAAGTAGAAGCCAACAAATCCCCTTGTAAACCAAAAGTAGAAGCCAACAAATCCCCTTGTAAACCAAAAGTAGAAGCCAACAAATCCCCTTGTAAACCAAAAGTAGAAGCCAACAAATCCCCTTGTAAACCAAAAGTAGAAGCCAACAAATCCCCTTGTAAACCAAAAGTAGAAGCCAACAAATCCCCTTGTAAACCAAAAGTAGAAGCCAACAAATCCCCTTGTAAACCAAAAGTAGAAGCCAACAAATCCCCTTGTAAACCAAAAGTAGAAGCCAACAAATCCCCTTGTAAACCAAAAGTAGAAGCCAACAAATCCCCTTGTAAACCAAAAGTAGAAGCCAACAAATCCCCTTGTAAACCAAAAGTAGAAGCCAACAAATCCCCTTGTAAACCAAAAGTAGAAGCCAACAAATCCCCTTGTAAACCAAAAGTAGAAGCCAACAAATCCCCTTGTAAACCAAAAGTAGAAGCCAACAAATCCCCTTGTAAACCAAAAGTAGAAGCCAACAAATCCCCTTGTAAACCAAAAGTAGAAGCCAACAAATCCCCTTGTAAACCAAAAGTAGAAGCCAACAAATCCCCTTGTAAACCAAAAGTAGAAGCCAACAAATCCCCTTGTAAACCAAAAGTAGAAGCCAACAAATCCCCTTGTAAACCAAAAGTAGAAGCCAACAAATCCCCTTGTAAACCAAAAGTAGAAGCCAACAAATCCCCTTGTAAACCAAAAGTAGAAGCCAACAAATCCCCTTGTAAACCAAAAGTAGAAGCCAACAAATCCCCTTGTAAACCAAAAGTAGAAGCCAACAAATCCCCTTGTAAACCAAAAGTAGAAGCCAACAAATCCCCTTGTAAACCAAAAGTAGAAGCCAACAAATCCCCTTGTAAACCAAAAGTAGAAGCCAACAAATCCCCTTGTAAACCAAAAGTAGAAGCCAACAAATCCCCTTGTAAACCAAAAGTAGAAGCCAACAAATCCCCTTGTAAACCAAAAGTAGAAGCCAACAAATCCCCTTGTAAACCAAAAGTAGAAGCCAACAAATCCCCTTGTAAACCAAAAGTAGAAGCCAACAAATCCCCTTGTAAACCAAAAGTAGAAGCCAACAAATCCCCTTGTAAACCAAAAGTAGAAGCCAACAAATCCCCTTGTAAACCAAAAGTAGAAGCCAACAAATCCCCTTGTAAACCAAAAGTAGAAGCCAACAAATCCCCTTGTAAACCAAAAGTAGAAGCCAACAAATCCCCTTGTAAACCAAAAGTAGAAGCCAACAAATCCCCTTGTAAACCAAAAGTAGAAGCCAACAAATCCCCTTGTAAACCAAAAGTAGAAGCCAACAAATCCCCTTGTAAACCAAAAGTAGAAGCCAACAAATCCCCTTGTAAACCAAAAGTAGAAGCCAACAAATCCCCTTGTAAACCAAAAGTAGAAGCCAACAAATCCCCTTGTAAACCAAAAGTAGAAGCCAACAAATCCCCTTGTAAACCAAAAGTAGAAGCCAACAAATCCCCTTGTAAACCAAAAGTAGAAGCCAACAAATCCCCTTGTAAACCAAAAGTAGAAGCCAACAAATCCCCTTGTAAACCAAAAGTAGAAGCCAACAAATCCCCTTGTAAACCAAAAGTAGAAGCCAACAAATCCCCTTGTAAACCAAAAGTAGAAGCCAACAAATCCCCTTGTAAACCAAAAGTAGAAGCCAACAAATCCCCTTGTAAACCAAAAGTAGAAGCCAACAAATCCCCTTGTAAACCAAAAGTAGAAGCCAACAAATCCCCTTGTAAACCAAAAGTAGAAGCCAACAAATCCCCTTGTAAACCAAAAGTAGAAGCCAACAAATCCCCTTGTAAACCAAAAGTAGAAGCCAACAAATCCCCTTGTAAACCAAAAGTAGAAGCCAACAAATCCCCTTGTAAACCAAAAGTAGAAGCCAACAAATCCCCTTGTAAACCAAAAGTAGAAGCCAACAAATCCCCTTGTAAACCAAAAGTAGAAGCCAACAAATCCCCTTGTAAACCAAAAGTAGAAGCCAACAAATCCCCTTGTAAACCAAAAGTAGAAGCCAACAAATCCCCTTGTAAACCAAAAGTAGAAGCCAACAAATCCCCTTGTAAACCAAAAGTAGAAGCCAACAAATCCCCTTGTAAACCAAAAGTAGAAGCCAACAAATCCCCTTGTAAACCAAAAGTAGAAGCCAACAAATCCCCTTGTAAACCAAAAGTAGAAGCCAACAAATCCCCTTGTAAACCAAAAGTAGAAGCCAACAAATCCCCTTGTAAACCAAAAGTAGAAGCCAACAAATCCCCTTGTAAACCAAAAGTAGAAGCCAACAAATCCCCTTGTAAACCAAAAGTAGAAGCCAACAAATCCCCTTGTAAACCAAAAGTAGAAGCCAACAAATCCCCTTGTAAATCAAAAGTAGAAGCCAACAAATCTCCTTGTAAACCAAAAGTAGAAGCCAACAAATCTCCTTGTAAACCAAAAGTAGAAGCCAACAAATCCCCTTGTAAACCAAAAGTAGAAGCCAACAAATCCCCTTGTAAATCAAAAGTAGAAGTCAACAAATCACCTTGTAAACCAAAAGTAGAAGCCAACAAATCTCCTTGTAAACCAAAAGTAGAAGCCAACAAATCGCCTTGTAAACCAAAAGTAGAAGCCAATAAATCGCCTTGTAAACCAAAACAAGCCAGTACATCTCCTTGTAAACCAAAAGTAGAAGCCAAACCTGCAGGGCACCAAAAACCAAAGTGCTGTGAAGAGAAGAGTCCGAAACCAAGTGATGAAAAACCTTGTAAACCAAAAGTAGAAGCCAATAAATCGCCTTGTAAACCAAAACAAGCCAGTACATCTCCTTGTAAACCAAAAGTAGAAGCCAAACCTGCAGGGCACCAAAAACCAAAGTGCTGTGAAGAGAAGAGTCCGAAACCAAGTGATGAAAAACCTGGGGGTCAGTGTGGGTAAAGAAAATGGAAATAAAAGATTGGTTAATTGGTCTCTATTTCAAAACCCAATGAAAATATTCACGAGTAATCTATGTCTAGATTTTTTTCTTATTAGAGGAGTCATTCAAAGGTCCTCAAGTCCTTCTGGATAGAAATTTAGGTTTGAATGATTTTGTGGTGAGAAAACCAAGAATCTCAACTTTTTGTCCTTCCTATTCAAAAGTGACGTAACCTGAACAGAGTAACTTTGTAAAACAATCTTTATGTCGGAGAAAGTATTATTTTATTACTTATCTTTTTGTTTTTGAGTAGGTGTACTATCTTTCATCTCTGTACGTAACCCATGGCCACAAAAGCGTTTGATGAGACTTATTACGTGTCTATATTTCCTTAAAAAAAAAAAAAAAACTTAGAAATGAAAATCACGTGGCGTTCTCGGAAATGTAAAACGTTCTCAATGAAACACTACAACATTTGTCGCAACAAAGGTTGGCCTAATGAAATATATAGCGTTTACCCGTGTTTTTATGAATATTTAAAAATAACAAGTTTCAAGTTTGTTAAATTAAATTATACACAACACTTGGTAAAACTACATAATTATGTAGTACGTACCTAATATAATTTCGAAGGGATGGGGGACTGAAGTACGCACCTAGTAATAAAGAGAATATGAAGGTAAATACCTAGATGCAAAATAAAATGAAGTCAAAATGTATCAATAATAATAAAAAAATGTATAAAATTTTATTCAAAACGGACCCGGGGAGACAATAAGGATGCTTAATTAAAATTAAGATTAGTGAGTAATAATATGGTTGTCATGACAAATCTCTTACAACTAGCAGTGAGTGAGCAAATAAATCGAGAAATTGCACAACTTTTACTCTACATTGAAAATTAACCATATCAGGAGAGAGGGGAAAATAAATAACTTTTGAAGGACTAACATAAGTAGGTACATACCTACCTCTTGTTACATATTTTGAAAATTTCGGCGAAAAGTCCTAAAGGGTTTGAAAAGTAGGTAGTTAGGTACGTTTTAAATTACCTTATAGGTAAATGTCTATGCATAATATGTAGGGCCAAATGCAGCATAATGTCTATTTAACTAAGTACCTATATGTTTATTTTAGGGACCTAATCTCCCAAATTATTTCTGGGCAGCTATCTATACCTACAGTTTAGGTCGAACTGAATCTGTTGAAAAAATATACCTACGAAATATTGTGAAAAAATATAGGTACCTACGAAATATTAAAAGATATACGAGTACCGATTACCTACCTAGGAAAAAGATAACAAAAACAAAGTGTAAAAGGAAGTAAAGAAAAAAATATAGATCAACAAGGTAGAAAAATCAAAAAGGAAATGAGAAATTCGAACCAAGAAATTGGAGAAATTATTTTGGCGTTGCCAGCATTTTTCTTATGCGTAATGCAGAAACGTAATAGGCACAATACTAGTATTTAGAGGATAAGGGTTTTTCAGAGGTGCTAACCTCACATTAAGTTAATATGTACAAAATACAATAATCAAAATGACTAGGTAAAATAAATGACATGTTTAGAAATAATTTTTTTGTTCTTTTGTTGTTCTAAAAGGCGGTTTGGCCAGGAAAAAGATACGACAATATTAGCTAATTCAGCAAAAGTTACAGACTTTTGGCAAAGCGAATTCATGTGAAAAAATTGCGATTAAAAGGATTAGAAGATAAAAATTTTGCCTGATTGCCTATCAATACCTCGTTTTTTTCTTTTCTTCGAAATTTTTGGCAGTGGATCAAACTTAAAGTTAATCCTGGCTCGATACCATACAGTTTGTTCGTAGAAATTTAGCACTAACGAGAAAATACTGAAAATAGACAGAAATAAAGTAGAACGAGAGCTTATTAAAAAAAGTACCTACATATCTACCTAATCTAATTTGATAACAGTTTAAATTAAAGTAACGAACATTCACAACCAATTGCGACTGCAATTTTACAGAGTACAAAAAGAAGTAACAAAAAATTAAAATTACCACCAAAGCTGTTTGCCAATAGGGATGTCAGTAATACCCTAAGTAGTATCTTAAGTAAAGATCTTGAGATTCAATAGTAAAGATATCGATGAAACCACACATCCTAATATCAGGGAAAACGATCGTTAGAAATGGGACAAATTCATCTAAAATGTGCGTAGGTTCAAAACCTAAATCATCTCTAGTTAATTTTTTGTGCTTTTGTTGATATTTTCCATATTTCCTGTAGATTCTGTTCAAATGGGCTGTTATAAATCATTGTTATTTGCCGGATTAAATCTGGTTTAACCCTGGATATAAGCGTTAACCCCCGGATGCAGGGGCACTCGTTGTACAACTGGTTTGTGAAACTTGAGCAGATTCTCTACAGTAATGGCGACCGCTACCAGACTACGAGCTTCTAACACGTCCATAGCACAGCACATTAGATTCTGCGAAAACAAAATGGAGGATACACATTAAATCTAGAGATTACTTTATTTGAACTTAATTATACAAAAGAAATATACCTATCCAAAATTTGTAAAACTTCAAAATGTTGAATAGTGGATATACAAAAAAAAAAAAAAAAAAAAAAAAAAAAAAAAAAA
>NW_007385432.1:0-2308 GCF_000475195.1 Diaphorina citri
CCGGAAAATAGCCTATAACCTTCACGGGAGTGCAAGCAATAAGTTGACAAAGTTTCATAGCAATCGGATGAGCGGTTTAGCCAGGCATAAAGTTCGAACACACACACATTCATTTTTATATATTAGATATTTTCTTTAAAAAACAAAAGAGAGTTACATCGCCGTTTCACATTCATTTTTATATATTAGATATTTTCTTTAAAAAACAAAAGAGAGTTACATCGCCGTTTTTATTTCGTAGCAATGAAACAACTCCTACATTAGACGCATGTGGTCTGTGTCGAAGCATGCCCATCCCGCAGTATGTCCCTCGTCTGATGGGCGATAAGACACACAATACTTCTCATTTAGGTGCTGGGTCACCACTATAGAGGAGGAGAACTATCGATAGCGTTCGATAGTCAAAACTATCGATAGTGCTATCGATAGTTCTCCTCCTCTAGTCACCACGAGAACACCAGAATTAGGTACCTACCACAAAGGTGATTATCGAGGCGTGGTATCTGGTGACTTTTCTGGGCCCCACTTGGGCTTTGGGCTGTGTGGGAGGGTGAAGGTAATAAGAGGAGATAGGTAGCCTGTCGGCGAGGAGTTGAAGTTATTTTTGGCTCTGTGCTTGGAAATCAAACACGAGATTTTTTCTTTTCTCTCTCTCTCTCTCTCTCTCTCTCTCTCTCTTTTAATTAGATAATGACTAAGATCTTGATTTCCCCGAAGATGTTAGCATGTGTTGGTCATAATCTGGTTTTATGGTGCCACTGAGGTCTTTGTGTTTACATGTACATTGTATGTACCTATAGGTATCTCTTAAGGCCAGCCACTCACTATCAGGTAGACCTGTCAGGTGCACCTAATCAGATCCGCTGGTCAGGTCTACCTGATAGTGTGTGTGCTCATCAGGTAGACCTGACAGGCGGACCTTTTCAGCCGCACCTGTCAGGACTACCTGATAGTATGTGTGCTCATCAAGTATCAGGTTATAAGAGAGCCGCACTTGATCAGGTGTACCTGTCAGGTCTGCCTGATAGTGATTGGCTGGCCTAAGAGGCATCTGCGGAAAATCCCAGCATAGCTAAATACGGAAGCTTGTTAGGTTAATAGGCAATTAGGTATTCAACCTGGTGTATAAGAGTGCAGTATAACAAAGTGTACTAGGCATGGTTAGTGCCTAATGCAGGCGACATATAGGAAATATAAGAATAGCTATTTACACGTGTCGGTCTTAAAATAGGACAAGACGGCAAGATGACAAGTCGGGTAATAAACATGTCAAGAGAGAGTAATAAATAAATCAAGTTAATAAAAATCAATTAGGTTACCTTTTATGTTCACAACAGGAACAACGAAAGGAAAGGAACAAAAACTATTATACCTGCCTCGGTGGTGTAGTGGTCAAGGCGTGTTCGCCCTGGTAAACAAGGAGGCGTGGGTTCAATCCCAGCCGAGGTATGGAATTTTATCCTCAATATAATCTTGAGAATTTGAACACAATAATTAGTAGTAGCCTGACTGCTCTGCGAGCTAAAGGGACTTTTCAGTATTACAGTAATAAGAAATGGATACACATTTACTTTTTTTATTCACGAGACTTGACGGGCAATTTTTAGAGGTAAGAGTAGAGGTTTGTTTTCGACAGGTTTAACGTCATAACCAACACTGCGTTTAACTGCTAGGGCTTTGAAGGTCAAAGGGGTTTTCAGACTCCTCTCGCGGGGGCCTTTGGTGACAAGCTACTATTGGCGGCTCCTCACAATTCTCATACCAGCTTAGTGGGGCGGAAAAGAGAGCAGCAACATCCCTTTAGAATCCCTTAGATGATCACCCATCGGGATACTAAAAAAAAAAAAAAAAAAGGCAAAAGTTGCCTGCAACTTCAGCTGACTTTTGGTTAACTGGTGGTAAATAAGAGATTATGCTGTCTATGGGTACTTGCAACGTCCCGAATTGGCCGGAGACATGTCCCGAATTTCAGGGGTTGTCCCGGCGTCCCGTTCAGTTTTCATTTTTGGGGAGTTTTGTCGCGAATTTCCGTTTTTGTCCCAGAAAAAATTCGGGAGCGCGTTTTTTACTTTAAAATAGGTGAGTCCCTATAATCAGAATTTGTTCTTAACTTGTGTTTAAGATTTGTCGATGCTTTCAAATCAGTTTGCTCTTCCACTTTGCTAAACCTTTATAAACGAGAAAATGTTGTATTAAACCGCCTTAAACGAAAAAATGAGCCAAGGGACCAGGATTCTCGTTTATCCAGGTTCGACTGTATTTTGTTTATCTGTTTTTAGTCCGTCCTTCCTTTATTATTACAATAGTA
>NW_007385433.1:0-403 GCF_000475195.1 Diaphorina citri
AAGAAGAAGAAGAATACATAAAAACGGCGGTGGAACACTCATCTTTAAAAAAAAAAGAAGAAGAAGGAGGAGTAGAAGAAGGAGAAGAAGAAGGAGAAGAAGAAGAGGAAGAAGAAGAAGGCGAAGAAGAAGAAGAAGAAGAAGAAGAAGAAGAGGAAGGAGAAGAAGGCGAAGAAGAAAGAGAAGCAGAAGAAGAAGAGGAAGAAGAAGGAGAAGAAGAGGAAGAAGAAGGCGAAGAAGAGTAAGAAGAAGGCGAAGAAGAAGGAGAAAGAGAAGAAGAAGAAGAAGAAAAAGAAGAAGAAGAAGAGGAAGAAGAAGAAGAAGAAGAAGAAGGCGAAGAAGAAGGAGAAGGAGAAGGAGAAGAAGAAGAAGAAGAAGAAGAAGAAGAAGAAGAAGAAGAAGA
>NW_007385433.1:1781-3107 GCF_000475195.1 Diaphorina citri
ATCCAAGAATTACAGAGTCTCTCTCTCTCTCTCTCTCTCTCTCTCTCTCTGTGTCTCTCTCTCTGTCTCTCCCTCTCTCTCTCTTCCTTCTTCTCTTTTCTGGCTCTCTCTCTCTTCCTTCTCTTTTCTGGCTCTCTCTCTCTCTTCCTTCTTCTCCTTTCTGGCTCTCTCTCTCTGTCTCTCTTTCTTCCGTCTGTTCCTTTTTTTCTCTCTTTCTCTCACACACACAGTCACACACTTCCTTGGAAAAACCTCAGGATAGATCCCGATTGCTCAGATGGGTCACCCATCCGGATACTAAACACGCGAAACGTTACTTAACTTGAGCGACCCTTTGAGGACTGGTCTGTTCAACGTGTTATAGCCACGGTTTTTAGTCCGTCCTTCCTTTATTATTACAATAGTAATAAAAAAGTATAAGGGACGGACTATTGTATTCGCTTTGGTGTCGTCTGTCTGTCTGTCTGTCGGTCGGTCTGTCTGTCCCCATAGAAGGACTTATCCAAACCTGGTCGACCTATATATCAAATTAAAGGCCTTTGGGTTTTTTTTTTTTTTTTTTTTTTTTTTTTGTCGGATAAGTAAGGCGTTTTAACACAGGAATACCTGGGTCGTTCACGCCGGAGCCACGGGTTTAAAATAAATAATTAAATTCAAATTATTCACTCCCTTTTAAATTATTTAGATTAAATTCAATACCTCCTTCTCCTCCTCTTCCTCTTCCTTCTTCTCCTCCTCTTCTTGTTCTTCTCCCTCCTCCTCATCTTCCTCCTCCTGCTTCCTCTTTTCTTCCTAGTCCTCCCCCTTTCTCCTCCTCCGTCTCCTCTTCCTCCTCCTGTTCCTCCTCCTCTTCCTCCTTCTTCTTCTCCTCTTCCTCCTCCTCCTTCTTCTTCTTCTTCTCCTCTTCCTCCTCCTTTTCCTCCTCGTTCTCTTCCTCCTTCTCCTCCTCCTCCTTCGTCCCCTCTTCCTCCTTCTCCTCCTCCTTCTTCTCCTCCTCCTCCTTCTCCTCTTCCTCCTCCTTCTCTTCCTCCTTCTCCTCATCCTCCTTCTCCTCCTCCTTCGTCCCCTCTTCCTCTTCCTCCTCCTCCTCCACCTTCTCTTCCTCCTCCTTCTCTTCCTCCTACTCGTCCTCCTCCTCCGTTTCTATACTCCCCAAACCAAGTATTGTTAAGAGTAAAGAGACCATCTGGCAACCAGGGCAAACCTTGTGTGAAAGGTAAACACGGGTGTTGGCGGGTTGCATACTCGGAACAAGGGGTTTGCTGATGTATCAGCAGTTATGCAAATGGGGTATTTTAATACGCACACAAATTATCTTTCCGTCCG
>NW_007385434.1:0-3129 GCF_000475195.1 Diaphorina citri
TGATATGATCGATGATGTTAAAATTGTTACACACATAAAGATGCATTTTCATCTTGAGTGCAATTACCTGGTGAACTTCTAAACTACTTAGGTCTCTACCTAAGGCACAAGTTTACACTATAGCACTATACTTAAGTTAAGCTACAAATAGAAAGTAATGTTTGATACAGGGAACTGTAACAACGGAGGTCTTATCGTCCCGAAACGAAGTGTTTAATATTTGTCTTTGTTCTGTTTTCAGTCCCGGTCGGCAAAGTTGATTCCTGGAATACGACAACGAGCTTCGGGAATGAAACTTTAAATTTAAAAGGTAAGAAATGTAAGAATACTTTTCTAGGATTGGACCATAAAAAATAAAAGTAATGATAATAAAAATAAATAAAAATCGTCTCAATGAGGGAGACCGCAAATTTTATTGAATTGATTACATGCCTAGACAGCATACATTGCTGAAACTGTAAATTTTGCTTTTTTGCCAGTGGATTCAATTTCACCAAATAACACAACGTATCAATAAATTCGAATGATCTTCTTCGCATAGATATAATATTAGAAGCTCATCGGACGTATGTAATTAGGTGTTTCTACGAAAGTATGCATTTCATATTTTGAATCCCCAAATTCTTAATCAAACTAGCTCTTGATATGGGTAATAGGTACCTAATTATAGGGACATCAAACACGTAAGCACGATTTTTATTATTATTATTTAGTTTCTAATTCTAATTCATTTGTACTTACCTATATATACAGGTATTTTTTTTTTTTTAATTTGTACTATTTCCTGTGTAAAAAAACACATTCTCATAAAAATACCCAACATGAAAGATGATATCGATTATTTTTAGAATCTATATCACCGCACCGGTATTATAGGTCAATATCATACCATGCAAAATACCAAATACCTACCTCACGATATAGTCCTGTTAATAGAAGACTCCGCAGATGAGGTTCGCAATTTCGTATACAGATTCCGGCAGGAAATCCTGCATTATAAAGTAATCTCTGGTAATAATAGGTTCCTACCTTCCTACTGTATCTTCATGCAAATAATAATACGTCTTATCTCGGTACTGCATCTAGCAGAAACATTGCTACTTGCTAACATCACGGAAAAACGGAATTCTGATCTCAATTAGGTAGTCTAAATCAAAATTGAGTTAGAAGATGAAATTGTAGAATTGAACATACCTTGTTTATCCTGCTGGGATAGGACTGAAAAGTCAATTTACCCCCGCAGTCTAAAAAAGGTCTTCTATATTTCGACATATTATGGAGAACACATATTACAATTAGGTAGGTAAGAACACCTTGATTAATTAAGGAAAAAAAGAAACACATTACTATCACGTCACGTGAGATGTAGTTCAAGTTCACGTGACGTGATAGTAGTGTAGCTCTCCTGAACGAAATTACTTATGGAAAAACTTTGAACTACATCTTTCTGACTCCCCATGAGCTCACGTAATGTAATAGTAGTGTTTCTACCTTTATAGGTACCTTACATGATCATTAGTAATGTCATTACTAATGATGGAATTCCGGATTTTCTGATTTTTCATCATCATTACTTGGAAATAATGACATTACTAATGATTGTGTAAGGTACCTATTAGAGACCTAGGTCGGATGCTTTTTCCGCCACACACCTTTCGACTGTCTGACTATGAGTAGCCGGCATTCGATGCAATTTAGCTAAACTTCCCCTCTGTTTTCATTTCCAGACTGTATAGATGAGCGGGGTGGGGGTGTGTTCAGATCGGGTGAGTTGGTGCCCCGGTTTGGCCCGTGTGAGGAATGCCGGTGTGTTCCATGATGCAATGTGAGATTGTACTTAGAGGCAATGTTAAACTTCCCCTCTGTTTTCATTTCCAGACTGTATAGATGAGCGGGGTGGGGGTGTGTTCAGATCGGGTGAGTTGGTGCCCCGGTTTGGCCCGTGTGAGGAATGCCGGTGTACGGACGGTACAGTGGTGTGTTCAATGATGCAATGTGAGATTAAACCCGGCTGCCAAACCATTCAGCGGCCAGAAATCAATAATAGGAGTAATATCAATAATTATTGTGGATATATTTAGATCATGACGCTAATACCTACATGCATCATATACTGGAGTTCAGAATTGGTAGGATGGTGCACTGCCTTGAAGTAATGCCACGCTTTGCCGAGGCAGTGCATACCATACCATCCCATCCCAAAATAATAGAAAATGAACAAAAGAATGGGTAAGATTTTGAGATTTTGACACACGAATCTTTTGCCACTCACTCACGTTCAAGGCGGCTTTTCCAGGCGGCCTATCAAGCAAGAAGCTTGAACGTGTGTCGTGTGTGGCGAAAAAAGATCTCAGGTAACAGGCAGCATGAAATGCCGCCTGTTGCATGATGAAAGTTCAATCATTCAACCTGACCTGCCTGTTATACCCGCCATAAACGTTCAAGCATGGAAAGTGTATGGCGGCCATAAGAAGAAATTGTGACAAGGTAACAACGGAGGTCTCGTCCCGAAAGCGAAGGGAGGATTAGGACAGGATAGGAGAAAGCAAGCCTTCCCGAAAACAAACCTTATCTGTTTATGATAAAGTTCGCTTCAGGCGGGAATCGAACACGCATTGCCGTTTTTATATTTCCTAGCAAAATATTTATGTACATGAAAAATATGTATGTACAAACCTTCATAATTACCTTCTATCGTCGTTTTCTGTTTCAGACTATCAAGTATGATCTGTAGCTTATTCAGTCACAATGGAATTCTCAGCTACTCATCGCTACTCATTATAGTCGTATTCACCTTATCACATGCAAGTGAGTATTTGTATGTAGAATAGTGGTTCTTAACCTATTCTACTAGTTTGGCTGGGGGACTTTAAACAGGGAAAATACCAGCCTGAATTTTTCTCGCTAAAGAAAAGGGTTAAATGCAAAGGGCATCCACTCGTCAAATTTGTAGTCAAAACCAAATGTCAGCCCAAAGCAATCACCCTAGGGCTGGTTGGGAGGCTGACGATATAAACAGGGAGTAGACCCGCTTAGTTTGGCTGGGGGACTTTAAACAGGGAGTAGACCCGCTTAGTCTGGCTGGGGGACGTTAAACAGGGAGTAGACCCGCTTAGTTTGGCTGGGGGA
>NW_007385435.1:0-1223 GCF_000475195.1 Diaphorina citri
TCCTTTATTTCCCTCCCTTACTTTCTCCCTTCCTTGTTCTATCTCTCTTCTTTCTCTCTCCCCATCACTCCCTGCCCCTCTCCTTTCCTACTCTCTATCTCTTCTCTCCCTCTCTCTCCCTTCACTCTATTCTTTCACTATCACTCACTCCCTCCCTCCGTCTCTCCTTTCCTGCTTTCTCCACAACCCTCCAATTTCTCTCTCTCTCCCTTTCCTCCCCTCTCTCCTTCGTGTACCAAAGTCCCGCCGAAATTCCCCTCTTCCTTCCTTCCTCTCTCCTGCTCTCCCTCTATTTTTTCTCTCCCTCCCTCCCTATTTCCCCCTCCTTATCACCCTCCCCTCTATCCTCAGTATAAAAAAGTCCCACCGTTCCCTCCCTCCCTCTTCCTTTATTTTCTCTCCCCTCCCTCTCTCCCCCCCCAATCAAAGTTCCGCCGAAACGCCTTCCAAGGGTTAAATTCCCCCGGGGCAGGTAAAGCCTGTCTGGTGTGAATTATTCAACAGGTTGAACTGTGTATTTCGGACAGAAATATGTTTCGACAGGCTTGTAAAAAAAAAGAAAGAAAGAGAGAGAGAGAGAAAGAGAGAGAGAGAGAGAGAGAGAGAGAGAGAGAGAGAGAGAGAGAGAGAGAGAGAGAGCCTAATAAAAACCACTGAAGAAAATCTGTGAAAAATTCGGAAAATAATTATCCATTGAAAACATTGCCAAAAAACCTTCAGACTCTTTTGCGGAAAACCTTTCATTTTCGCCCATAAAATCGCCTTCTTCCTTAAAACCTTAAAAAGCGTGCAATAATAAAGAAAAAGAAATAAGGAAATAAGGTGCGCTATGAGAATAATTAATAATTAAAATAAAAATAATAACCTGAATGGATGGATAACCGCACACAGTAGGCGGTCAAAAAAAAAAAAAAAAAAAATTATGTTTTTAAGTTTAGGTGTCTCCTGGTTCCATCCCATATTTCTTCGGAATCAGTGAATATATAAACTCTGACTCTGGTACAAAAAAAGATTATTTTTTTTTTTTTTTCTTTTTGTACAAAACGAAAAAAAAGATAAATAAAGCTTTCTTTGTGTCTTTTTAGACTACAAATTGCCCGGACCGAAAGAAGATGGAGAAAGGATCTGGATTATTTTTCTTCTGTACGGACGAGATATTTTTTTGTTTAACAAGGTACAAAAACAAAAAGATAAAGGGTAAAAAATAAGTACAAGAAGGGGGG
>NW_007385435.1:2001-3129 GCF_000475195.1 Diaphorina citri
TTTTTTTTTTTGTAGTAATAGAAAAGTAATAGAAAATAGAAAATTAAAAATAGTGTAGTAATAGAAAATAAAAAATAGTGCTTATTTATACTGCTCGCATAGGACTGAAAAGTCCCTTTACTCCAGCAGTAGGCTACTACTACTATTGTGGTCAAATTCTCAAATTGTATTGAGGATAAAATTCCATACCTCGGCTGGGATTGAACCCACGCCCTCCTGACTACCAGGCGAGCGCCTTGAACAATACACCATCGAGGCAGGTAGTTAAAACAAAGGTCCGAAATGTACTGAAAAGTCGAATCGAAATGCGAAATTAATTCAAAATTAAATTGCTCAGTATTCAATTAATTTTTAGCTATTTTTTTTTCTTTTTTTACTTTCTATTTTTTTTTTTTTTTTTTTTTTTTTTTTAATACACCTACATTATTTTAAGTTTAATAAAAAAAAGTTACACTTTAAACTTTGAAAGTGAGAAGTTTTATTATTATTTATATTATTTTGACATTGGTACTTGCGAGGCTTTTATTTCCTCCTTCCAGAAAAAAACCGGTATGGACGGAAAAAAGAAGAACGCCAAGTAAAAGCTAAATATCTACGCGTTCCTCGGGACCAAAAATTGTTGATTAGCTGAGCTAGATCAAACCTGTATTATTATTTTACCTATCTGATCAAATTTTCAAATAATTTAATATAAAATTCCATGCGTCGCGTCAGTTGGGACTGAACCCTTGTCTCCCGGTTTACCAGACCACTTCGCCACCAGCCTTTCATTATTCGGTACACACAGATAAAATTTCGAAGGTCTTCTTTTCTTCTTCTCGTCCTTCTCCTTCTTCTCCTCCCCCTCCCAATTCTCGTTCTCCATTTCCTCTCTTTCCTCTGTTTCTTTTTCAACTTTTTCGACGTCTTCTATTTGAAGGACTTATCCATTTTGAGATCCTCCAGAGATATATAATTTTCTTTCTGTGGCTTGTGTTTCTTAGATTTAGCCGGTTTGAGATCCTCCTAATTGTCTGTTTGTCTGATTTCAGCTCTGTCCTGCATCAAACTCCTAGAGCTGAAGATACCCTCCTACAAATACAAGGGTGACATAGCGCTGTTAGAATGCTACTTCGATTTGGAGAGGGA
>NW_007385436.1:0-1138 GCF_000475195.1 Diaphorina citri
TTACTCACTCAGTTTCAAGGTCGGTATATTGGTTACTCACTCAGTTTCATGGACGGTATCTGGTTACTCACTCAGTTTCAAGGTCGGTATATTGGTTACTCACTCAGTTTCATGGACGGTATCTGGTTACTCACTCAGTTTCAATGTCGGTATATTGGTTACTCACTCAGTTTCATAGGCGGTATCTTGGTCCATCCGATCGTCTTCATCTTCCTGGGCTGCCGCAATGAGTTGTTATATGAAATCACAAATGATCGACAACTAGTGCAATGCATGATCAACAACTAGAACAGGTGATCGAGAACTAGTGCATTGGGCTGCCGCAATGAGTTGTACTTCTCCTCATGCACGTAACGCCTCGTGGGCAAAGTCCAATGTTTGGAGTCCGTCAGGCAATGAGGATGGGAGTTATCTAAGGGAAGGAGGGAGGACGTGAGGGGAGGTGGTAGAGGAACGACTGGCGGTAAGGGAGGTGGAGGCGGGCTACTGCCTGAAGGTATAGGTGGTGGAGGTGGGGGTGGTGGACCTCCTGAAGATGGAGGGGGAGGGGGTGGAGGAGGAGGTATTGAACTCCGTGAAGGTAAAGGTGGTGGGTTTGGCGTGTTCCTTGATTCTAGTGAAGAAATTTCAAGTCGCTAGCTCTTACCGTTCTCGAGATATTTTGTTTACAGACAGACACACAGATACACACATGGACCAATGGCTGAAACTTTGGATTTAGGCTCTAGGGACCTCAAAACGTGTTTTGGCATCAAAAACTGACCATCGAAAATTTGACCCGATTACATTACTTTCCTTCCTATAGGATAAAAGTAAAAAATGGTGTTTTGGATTATTATTCTGAAATCCAATTTTATCTAGTGTAAGAGGCCCTGATAACTTTGGGGGGGCTTAAGCCCCCCAAGCCCCCCCCTATCGCCGCCTATGGCCTATCTTTTTAGACTGTCGAATTAGGACATGTAGTCCCATTATCTCAACAGTTTAATATTGCACCACTTTATTTATTTAAATAATAAAGTACAAAATGGTAGGTAACAAATAATAATAATAAAAAAAAGTGAAATACAAATATTTAATATAAAAAGAAAAAGAGATGAATGCAAAAAAAGAAAAAAAAAAAAAAAAAAAAAACAAAACC
>NW_007385436.1:1196-3129 GCF_000475195.1 Diaphorina citri
TGATGGTAATGGTGGCGGGGGAGGAGGTGGTATGGATGGCACGGATGAATGGGGAGTTACAATTGGTGGCAATCGGAGAGGAGGGGACGATGGTGGTGTTAGTGTTGGTGGAATGGAAGAAGCTGATGCATTCAGCGTGGAATCGGCAGACAGAACGCTGTCCGGGAACAGAGATAGGGAAGAATCACTGGAGATACTTGCGTGACAGTTGCAGCAGCAAGTGGAGGAAACCTCGGGAGAGTGTAAACTAGGAAGAGAAAATGGTTTGATGGGATTGAGTTGAGATTGTACACAAGGCGTGTTGAGAGGGGTAAAGTAATTTGTACTATCGGTGAGTGATGGCGTTTGTAGGTGGGAATTTTGATCTGTGGTGGTTGATCGGGTGATGGTAGGGGTAGACGTGACTATGGTACAAAGGGAAGTTGAGGGGGTTCGTGAAGGTTTGGATACACGAGAGGAGTTATTTACAGGAGAAACATCTTGAACACACACAGGGAAGAATTGTTCTTTGTAAGAAACTGGAGTTCCTTGAATGGGGGATCGGATGCGATTGTCTTTGCAAGACGTTGGTTTTACAGGTGTTTTATCAACGCGTTTGCTCTTAGGTTGGGTTTTGTTCTGTACAGAAGAGAAGGGTGGTGTTCTAGAAACCTTGGGCGTTAAATAGACGGAGGTATTCCGAAGTGACATTGTGGGGCTGTTTTCAGTTCTTGACGGTTTCTGTTGTACCTTGGTGTTGGTTCCTGTTGTTTTGGAATTCTCCTTGCAGGGAGGTCGTTTGGTTTTGTTCTGGACGCATGAATCAGTCATTGTGTTGCACGTTTGTGTTTGAACGTCTTCCGTATTCACGCCCACATTGGCGAGTTTTTTCTTTTTGAATTTGTTGAAGCAGAAACAATTCTTCATGATTCTCTTGCTGTTGGCGATTTTGCTCTTCTGAACGTTGGACAGTCGTGATAGTTTGGACGGAGTTTGCCTGTCGATGACCTCCAGCAGACCATTCCATATCAGATCTGTCTCTTTGGTTTTGCCTTTATCGTAATTTAGTTTATTCAATGTGATCAGAATCTTGCGAAGATAAACGTGCCTCGGAGTTCCGGCGATCTGAAATGAAATGAAAAGTATTGATGTAAACAAAGCTGGTTTATTCATCCAAAACTTAGGGTTCGTAGAATCGTTTAAGCTTAACTCATTCTTCAGGGCTGATTGCCACTTAGCCCCTACACCTAAGCCTCAATTTGGGTTTTTTGTGTACGAATAATAGGGTTTATCATTCCTGTACATTTATTAGGTGACCTTGTCTAGTCTAGCGTGCATGACAGACCTTGGCTTGAGATTATCTAACCATCTTACCTTCTGTCTGAGCTCATGGAACAGCTGCAGATCCTGCACGGGCACATAATCCTCTTCATCATCGATCCTCCACTTGTCAAACACTCTGGTCTGAATGAGCAGCTCTCCATCTTCTAGAGAATCTTGCTCGAGTTTGGTCATGACGTCTCCCATGCCACCATGCAATAGTTCATCCCTGATCAAACACCTGCCAACAGACAATGGGCATCCACTCGTAAAATTTGTGGCCAAAACCAAATGTCAGCCCAAAGCAATCACCCTAGTTAGGGCTGATTGAGAGGCTGACGAAAAACGCCGTACACGTCTGTACACAGGTAAAGGTGAAGAAAATGAAGAAGAAAGCAGAGTTTTTTCACAACTTTTAGTCGATATCACAACATTACTAAGTGCCTCCTTTGCAATCAATAATTTTAAATATTTCAATAATATTTTTACACTGGTAACTGGTATTCTCGGACCGGCTGACTTTCTCCTATCCCGTCTACCTTCTCTCTTCGCTTTCGGGACAATAAGACCTGGGCAGTTACAGTTTCCTCTATCAAATCTCTCTTTTTACTTTCTATTTATAAGTTCAACTCAA
>NW_007385437.1:0-3127 GCF_000475195.1 Diaphorina citri
CAGTACTGGTTATGTTCAGTGGTACCTAGAAAGAAGTCATCTTGTCCCTGTTGAAAAGAAATTTGGACTTGACAAAATTATGGTACCTAACCTAAGTCTTACCTCAATAAATACTCTTTTTGGTTAATATACCAACCGTGGCTCTCAGAGAAGTACGGAAAGTGTTTTAAGTACCTAACCATCTATTTAAGGACTTTCTCTGTTTTCTGCTATTCCTTTTATTTTATCAAGTGCGTTAACAATTTGTAGGTATACTCCATACCTATTTGTATTATAATCCACATTGCAGGGATGTGTATAGTGGCTGAGCAGTATGATGAAGAGATACACAGGAGTAGAGTGATGGGTATTGTATTGGGTAGCATAGCACTGGGAGTACTCACTTATATTCCACTTTATATTCCACATTGCAGGGATGTGTATAGTGGCTGAGCAGTATGATGAAGAGATACACAGGAGTAGAGTGATGGGTATTGTATTGGGTAGCATAGCACTGGGAGTACTCACTTATATTCCACTTTATATTCCACATTGCAGGGATGTGTATAGTGGCTGAGCAGTATGATGAAGAGATACACAGGAGTAGAGTGATGGGTATTATATTGGGTAGTATAGCACTGGGAGTACTCACTGGGTATCCGGTAGGAGGATTCCTGTATGATTTTATCAACAAGGCTGCCCCGTTCGTGCTCATTGCGGTACTTGTGTTAGTAGACCTGGGTAAGTACTCTACCTTTTTGATTTGAAAGCGAAATACCTACATATATTTTGGAGGAACTTTGAGACTACCTAACTCTCATCTAAATAGGGTATCCGGTAGGAGGATTCCTGTATGATTTTGTCAACAAGGCTGCCCCGTTCGTGCTCATTGCGGTACTTGTGTTAGTAGACCTAGGTAAGTACTCTACCTTTTTGATTTGAAAGCGAAATACCTACATATATTTTGGAGGAACTTTGAGACTACCTAACTCTCATCTAAATAATCTCTATCAAACTGAAGAAAATGTTGGTCTAGGATTTATCATTGAGTGGTATTACTATTTGGTTTAGTTATTAGTTTATGTTCACAATATTGCTTTGACTCTTTTCAGGTTTGCAACTAGGATTTATCATTGAGTGGTATTACTATTTGGTTTAGTTATTAGTTTATGTTCACAATATTGCTTTGACTCTTTTCAGGTTTGCAAGGGTAAGTACTCTAACTCTACCTTTTTGATTTAAAAGCGAAATACCTACATATATTTTGGAGGAACTTTGAGACTACCTAATTCTCATCTAAATAATCTCTATCAAACTGAAGAAAATGTTGATCTAGGATGTATCATTGAGTGGTATTACTATTTGGTTTAGTTATTAGTTTATGTTCACAATATTGCTTTGACTCTTTTCAGGTTTGCAATTGACTTTCATGAACTTCAAATCTTCCATCATCGACGAAGTAAGTTTCTTTTTCTTAAATTGGTTACCTACTTCTAACGCCCAACCTTTATATCGTCGTATTTGTGTATGAGCTTATGTCTACAATTCTCTTAACAAAAATAACAAATAGAGATGTACTTGGCGAAGAAGTTGCTTTTTCATAATTTTGAAGTAGATTATGAAGGTGACTTGTTAACCTCTATCTTACTAGGTACATATTATTTCCCCTGATACAGAGCCCACACTCAGCCAGGGTTTGGACATCTCTACTGTCAGATCATTTGATTCTAATCATACTGGCATCCATCTGGTTATCCTCATCCGCCATGTCTATTCTAGAACCGATTACTTCTAACGCCCAACCTTTATATCGTCGTATTTGTGTATGAGCTTATGTCTACAATTCTCTTAACAAAAATTACAAATAGAGATGTACCTACTTGGCAAAGAAGTAGCTTTTTCATAATTTTGAAGGTGACTTGTTAACCTCTATCTTACTAGGTACATATTATTTCCCCCGATACAGAGCCCACACTCAGCCGGTGTTTGGACATCTCTACTGTCAGATCATTTGATTCTAATCATACTGGCATCCATCTGGTTATCCTCATCCGCCATGTCTATTCTAGAACGACAAATAGAGATGTACCTACTTGGCGAAGAAGTTGCTTTTTCATAATTTTGAAGTAGGTAGATTATGAAGGTGACTTGTTAACCTCTATCTTACTAGGTACATATTATTTCCCCTTATACAGAGCCCACACTCAGCCGGTGTTTGGACATCTCTACTGTCAGATCATTTGATTCTAATCATACTGGGATCCATCTGGTTATCCTCATCCGCCATGTCTATTCTAGAACCATGTCTACCGATCTGGCTAATGTCACACGTCAAACCAGAGGTAATGAATTCACTCTCGTCATCAAAAACGTTTTAGTAGTTTTTGTTTGTTTTTAAGTGGTGGAGATTGATAAGGTTGGATGCTTTGCGATTTTTGATCAAGAGTTTGGTTTGGTTATTGAAATGTTCGGGTTCTATCTTGCCGATATCAACGTGATTGTTGTTATTGTTTACTTGTCCATGTTCTTGGACAATATTCTGCTCACAGTTGTTGGTAAGTACACATTTATCTATTTGTAATTAATTTTTAAGTGCTTCCAGAGGTAATGGATAATTACTTAAATATTATCATAAGGTTTTAAAACTCTAATTTGTCTTGATATTGTCTAAATTGTCACCTATTTTTGGTAAAACATCCATCATTTTGTAGACGGATTTTTATGTGACAGACAGAATATTTGTGTCATCAGGGAATTTAGAAATTAGTCCAAGAATTTGGATAAGTCTTGGAATAAAGAAAACCTGTAGTTAAATCTTGTAATATGTAGAATGTAGATACCTACCTAAGGGCAAGTTCAAAAATCAACTTTTTTTCTTTCTCTATTTAAAGAAATCCTTTGCTTACATGGGCCTTTTACTTTCTATTACCTTTACGTATAGGGAACCTATACAAGGTAATGAGAAAGTATTGCAATCGGTCCAAATTTTCAAAATCGGGAAATGGGTGGAAATATCCGTTTTGGGGTCCCCTGATTCCAAAAAAGTGGTTTTTAGCCCATGGTCTGTACGTAACGTACGTACGTACTACAGGTTTAAATGGGAAAAAGTAGAAAGTTGTGAACAAAATATCTCAAGAACGGTTTGTCG
>NW_007385438.1:0-3126 GCF_000475195.1 Diaphorina citri
ATGCCAAGAATTATTATATCCGTGTTGTCAGCATTTTCAGTATTCACGTCTTTTGTATATTTTGCATAGCAAATTGTCTGTGATGTGTACTAATTTTAGCTTTTGTCCTTTTTGTTTTATTTTTCACGATGTTTATCAGAAAATAGACCAATGTACATTTTATAAAGATTAGCTTACTTAGTTACCTCGTCTCGATACTATACGTATAAGATGCCGACGATGGTATTCAGTATTCGTAATGATTTATGTATTCCTAAAAAAAGTAACAAAAAGATGATTTAATGGTAAAATGTACGATGAAACACAATAAATGGAAAGAAATGAACACACAGAAAACAAAAACACTTTTGTAATAAAAGAAAAAAATATGTATAAATAGGTAGGTAAATAAATGTTTATGTTGATTGAAAATAAAACTATAGAAATAAAATGATTAATTACTAAAAAACTGAAATTAGAACAACACTATTAGGTGTACGATGTCTACTAAATCCAGATAGGTAATGATAATTAATGAATGATCACAAACATACCAAATTGCATAATAAGTACCCGATGCGAGTACTAAAAATAGATACCATCTTTACCTTGTTCTAGAATTCAACCTCTTGGACTTGACCCTAAAAAAAAAGGTTACAGATCGAAGCTACCTCTGCTTTTTAAAAGAGAGAGTTTATAAAAATAGACCTTTACCTTAATTGCAACAATGCAAGGAGTTCTCGCATTCTGATTGGTTCTTTCATTTTGGGTCGATGACTCCTTGCTGCCATATTCAAATGGATAAGGTATAGTGCATCTGATAGAGAAATGAATACATACATTCCTGGAAATTCCTACCTCCTATGTCTCAACAGAGAAATTGTAGCTAATGAGTAGAAAGTAGAAATTTAATTGCTACTTTAAGTACCTACTTGTACTTGGTTTTGTTTGCCTCGGATATGCGATTGTGAATTTTGTTTTGTCCGATTTTGTATGAGTAAATACATAGAAGAATGTACGTCTGCAATGTAAAATATGTACTTGTGTTCCTGCTTATTTGTTGGGCCGGTATTTTTCTATGATGGGCAGCCTAGAACTTCAGGAATTAAAGGAATTTTAATGGTGTTAAGCATGTATGCAAATGAGCATGGTACAAATTTATCCTGTGCTAAATTTTTAGACAGGACTTGGACATGAACTACCAATCTCAAGATCCGAAGTCCTCCGAGCTACCACTTTACTACCGATATCGAACCAACAATCCTTGCCTCAAAAGACAACGGTCTCAATAGTTCCACATTTTTCAAGGTCATCGAATTTGTTCTTCAGGAATTTTTCTTATCACGATTCCATTCATTCGATTCATACGATAAGCGACCATAACCACAGTGCTAAGTAATAAATCATAGTGGCGAGATTCCTATTGAACTTGTTGGTTGTCATATAAAAGTTGCCTGTGTGTGGGAGGAGGAAGTAAAAGATGGCAAAGTGTAAAGCTTTGTGCAAGGTTAGACAAGGTTGTGTACACTTCGTTTTACATCACAAGTTAACCCTTTGATAGAGTCCTCTCTCTGAATCCGAAGTATATCTATATCTATGAGTATAATTTATCTATGAGAGAGATAGGGAATAAGGATGGTACGTAGGTAATTTCTTCTATTATACCTACTTTATCTCCGCTCTCTCTCTCTCTCCCTCCCCCCCCTTTCTGAAGGCCCTGTTGAACTATCCGTAATGGATCTTCACAATATTATATTGATATGTGTACCTAACTCGACACCAGTGCTAGGAAAGGTTAAAATCCTGGTTTATAGTGAAACTAATTAGAATTAGATCTAAGGCAAAGTTTGATCTATATGAATCAAGAATGACTTGAGTAGAATCGGTTCATAGCAAGTACCAACTTAGAGTAAGTGATTTAATCTTGGTGATTAGTTGATCCAGGATATATCGAACCTTAACCTATTATTTAAAAGTCCTCTCTCCTAAGGAAAGCTTTATGCAACCTTAACAGACTCCGCACACATCATGGACGCTGCAACTCATGTCTGTTCAAATGGGGGCTGACTGACGACGAAAGTTGCGAGTGTGGGCACTCTAAACAGACTACTGACCATATCCTATATGACTGTCCATCTTTGTCATTTAAGGGAAACATTGAGGATATCAAAACACTTAGTTCAGAAGCTGTTGCCTGGCTACAGAGTTTACCTCTATAAGTAGATAGAAGTGTTATTATTTCTTTTGTTTTTGTTAAATGTTCCTTTGTTCTGTATTCTATGTATATCCTTTGAAAAAATACATAGAACATTTAACCGATTTTGAGTATTAACTATGAATACATAAATATGAATGAATGCAATTCACACATATTGAAAGAGAAAATAATATTCCAAACTTTAACCAATACGTCTTACGTACCTAATTAAAAAAGGACAATGGTTAGGTAAAGGTAAGTAGGTACTCTATACGTTCTTCCGACATTTTATTCTTTGTGTCAAATATGTCATCCTAGAAAACCCGTATCTCAAGACCACGCCTAGATATCTCTCTCTCTCTCTCTCTCTCTCTCTCCTATGGTGCTTTTAGTGTAATTAGGTCGTTCTTATTACACTTGATGAGGTAATAAATTCCCTTGCATATAGTTTAACAGTTTCATGTATAACGTCTCATGTCTCAGACGCATTTGATAATTTGATATATGGGAACATCTTTTCTGCATTTTGCTCTTTTGACATCTTGTATTTTGTCAGTACCTACATCTCTTATCTAACACATGTCCCTACCTACTATACTACTATCATAGGTAGATATGTACCTGAGTAGCATTATAAATATAAGATGCAAATGTGAGGTTGATTCAAATCAATCTCGCGGTAACCCGAGAGTTAGGTAGGTAATGTCACTTGGTATGCTAGAGAACAACCCGCGTACCTACTGTGTTAGGTTCAACTCGAACACACTCAGCCTGTGTTGCAAAAGGTACATTTCAACCCGCACTAATATAGGATTTCGTTTTCAATTAATTTCTATTCCATGGTCCAGCTCGATTTTTTTTTTTTATTTTTTTTACAGTCGAACCTGGATAAACGAGACCTGGATAAACGAGAAACCTGGATAAACAAGAAATTTTCAAATCCCCTTCAT
>NW_007385439.1:0-3126 GCF_000475195.1 Diaphorina citri
TCTTCTTCTTCCTCTTCTTCTTCTTCTTCTTTTTCCTCTTCCTCTCCTCCTCGTTCTCCTTCTCCTCTTCCTCCTCCTCCAACTTTTCTTCTTCCTTCTCCTCTTCCTCTGCATTCTCTTCTCCAGTATCTTCCTTTCTCCCTCTCTCTTTCTCTCTCTCCCCTCCTTCGCTTCTTCAATATATCTTCCTCTCTTCTCTTTCCGTTCCTCCCTCTCCTCCTTCCATTCCTCCTCCTCCTCCTATTCTTTCTTCAGGATCTTCCTATCTCTCCCTCCCTTCCTCTTTCCTTCCCTTCTTCAATCTACCTTCCTCTCTTCTCTCCTCCTCCTCCTCCTGCATTCTCATTTCCAGTAGGTATCTTCCTTTCTCTCCCTCCCTTCCTCTTCCGCTCCTCAATATATCTGCTCCTTCTCCTCCTACCCCCCCCCGTCTTCTTCCCTCTCCCTCCTATTTTTCTCCTCCTCCTGTTATTCTCTTCTCTCTCTTTTCCAGACCTCCAGTATCTTCCTCTCTCCTCCTACCCTCCCCTTCCTTTCTCTTCCTTCCGTTTCTCTTGCTCCCTTCTCGGTCTATTCCTTCTCCTCCCCCCCCCCTTCTCCTCCCCAGAAGTATCATCCCAGTGATATTTCCCGAAGCATCAAGTTTCCACAAGGGGTGATTATTGCGATATGAATTCGGAAAGAAGCTAACTAAAGCTGATGTTAAGCGCTATTGTTTCATAAACGACGATTGTGTATTGGGGATGATTTAATGCGTGTGGAAAGCATCAAAGGCAAAGTGCTCCTAAAAATAATGCATACTCACATGCAATCCTCAAACCAATATGCTATGGAGGTGGATATGAGGTGCTCAAATTGGACAGTGGATTAAGCTTATAAGCTGCCCCAAATGATGGATTAAGCTTATAAGCTGCCCCAAAAGATGGATTCAGCTTATAAGCTGCCCCAAAAGGGCCAAAAGATGGATTAAGCTTATAAGCTGCCCCAAAAGGGCCAAAAGATGGATTAAGCTTATAGGTACGAATCTGCGAACTACTTAAGCTGTTAGGTATAGGCGTTAAGACAGAGTAAAACAGAGTGAAGCAGGGAACATAAGAGATTTTTGCTGTCAGCTCTTTGTGGTTTGAATTCGTTACTTCCCTCTACATACTCGATGCTCTTTGCACTATGCTCTCCACTTCACTCTGATTTTAGCCTTAGGTGACTTAGGTCTTATCGTCCCGAAATCGAAGAGAGAAAAAGGGCGGGATAGGAGAAAGTCAGCCGTTCCGAGAACAAGCCATATCTGCTTAGGATTAAGATCGCCCCGGATGGGAAACGAACCCACGACCTAGACTTTACAGGGCAGACACGCTACCCTCCAAGCTAACAGCTATCTAGGCTCACGATAAGCGCTATTGTTTCATAAACGACGATTGTGTGTTGGGGATGATTTAATGCGTGGAAAGCATCAAAGGAAAAGTGCTCCTAAAAATAATGCATACTCACATGCAATCCTCAAACCAATATGCTATGGAGGTGGATATGAGGTGCTCAAATTGGACAGCACTTCCTTCCCGAAATTTATGATCGTATCCAGGACCAGGAGGGGGGTGTAAATGAGTGTTCGCGCTTTGCACTCCCGCACTAAACTCCGCTCCCTAGGGAGAGCCCTACCACTTGAACTTTTGCATATGTTTTTCCTCGGATGAGAGAGCGAGCGGATCGAAATCACACCTTTGGGAGAGACTAATTTAATTCCAGCCCCCCGATCTACACCCTTGTAGCGATGATGTCCCGGAGTCCCGTAGAGCATTTTATGGGAATATTTTTTTTTGCTTCCCAGCATTTTTCCGAGTTTCGAATTTCATTTGTCTAAGAGAAAAATGAAACTTGAAATAGGTAGCGACTTGTTTGAAAGGATGGAGCTCTTATTGTCTTCAATAAGAGCTCGATCAGATTAAGCTTAGGATAAGAAATTCTTTGTAAAAAAAATTGATACCAAATAAAACATACCTGAGGAGCAGCCAGTAAGAAGGGCCATATCCGGAAAATCTAGTTTCGAGATAAACAACTTTAAAGTTTTCAATTAGCTGTATTTTTTTAAATATTGCATGTATTACTAAAAAGTTTTTAAATGAAAATGAAGCATATTGTTAGGAAATGAATAAAAATAAAAGAAAATGAATATGTTCCTCTCAATTTTTATAATTAATAATAAACCAAAGTGGGAATATGGCCCTTTTTACTGGCTTAAGAGATAATCGTAAAAAAAGCAACTAGAATTTTAAATTTTAAAGAGTGAAACAAGTTGTATTTATGAAATTAATGAAACAATAAAATAAACAATAACACTTCGTATATAATTTGGTTTTAGCTGATAGTACATAGGTACTTATACCTATGTCTAGAGTAGTATAATATCTACCTAAGCTCAGAAGGAAGGACCCTAGTATTCCGTTTCGGAGTCATCTTCTGTATCTGAGAGATGATCTGTTATTTTCAAGTTGGATGAGAATACGTGGTGATCGAACCATTTAGCTTTCGAAGGTAGAAGAAACTTCATCAAATCTTTCAAATCCTTTTCTTTGTCCTTGGTGATAGGCTTACCATCCATAAGGTGCAGATCAAAAGTCTTGTTCATGGTGTTCCCAAAGAGGAGTACTTTGAAAGGTATTAGGTTTGGTGAGAAGGATTTTGATGCTAAGACATTTCCATGGGTATCATATTTCAGCTGAACAAATTGCTGAATAGTGAATTTTGTGTTCTTGTTTACAGGACTTTTGTGGCAAAACTGTGCTAAAGCTGTTGACCACTTTCTGAGGATCCCATTTGCGGCATTGATAATCACGAACGGACAAGGGTTCTGTCTTGAGCGCTTGAAAATTCTGACATGAGGAGCAGCCAGTAAGAAGGGCCATATCCGGAAAATCTAGTTTCGAGATAAACAACTTTAAAGTTTTCAATTAGCTGTATTTTTTTAAATATTGCATGTATTACTAAAAAGTTTTTAAATGAAAATGAAGCATATTGTTAGGAAATGAATAAAAATAAAAGAAAATGAATACCTATGTTCCTCTCAATTTTTATAATTAATAATAAACCAAAGTGGGAATATGGCCCTTTTTACTGGCTTAAGAGATAATC
>NW_007385440.1:0-968 GCF_000475195.1 Diaphorina citri
CCTTTCGTCCCCGTTAAGTTTGTCCCCAAGAACTTCTGTTGCAGAACCCCGGGGCCATCGAAAATTTTCTTTTCTCCAGTTTCTCTCGGTAGAAGTTTATAGTTTACTTTCCCCCCCAACTTCTTCCTCTAGATATGGAACTTTTTTCCCCTAGTTATAAGTTTGTTAGGTAGGTATAGATATCTAAAAGTACATAGGTAGATATCTATAGGTACCTATAAGGCAAAAGGTATACATAGATATTTAAGTAGGTAGGTAGCAGCTTTTTTCCTTTCTTGAGTGGCCTTCGTCTGAAAGTTTACAGTTTACTTTTGCCAAGATGTTTCCTCTTGAATTTTTCTCTTGCCAATATAAGTAGTGCATAGATAGGTACATAATTATGTAGGTAGGTAAGTAGGTATCAAGGTTGAGGAAGTAGTTTAGGATAGGTACCTACTTATGTAGGTATTATATAAGTACCATCTCGTACTGTTGTCCGAGAGGTCGAAGAGGGTTGGGGGTGTATGCTGTATGCTCCAATTTTTTTGAGTCTGACCTACAGTAAAGGAGCAAAGTTCGAGGGGGGGCAGTTTACTTTTGCCAAGTTGTTTCATCTTGAATTTTTCTCTTGCCAATGTAAGTAGTGCATAGATGGGTAGGTACATAAATGTAGGTAGGTATCAAGGTTGAGGAAGTAGTTTAAGATAGGTACCTACTTATGTACCATCTCGTACTGTTGTCCGAAAGGTCGAAGAAGAGGGTTGGGGGTGTATGCTCCATTTTTTTTTTTTTTTTTTTTTTTACCTACCGTAAAGGGGCATTCGTTAGTTGGCTCGATCCGACTAACTCTCCGACTGCTTTTGCGGCTGGGCAGTCATGTCGTCCTTTCCGCTTCTTTTCTTCTTCTTCGTCGTGCGTCCTTGGATGGATAGACAGTCCGCCAGCATTAAATCCTCCCTCAAGGGGGGAGCGGGGCCTGGAGCTTGAAA
>NW_007385440.1:1910-3126 GCF_000475195.1 Diaphorina citri
CGTCGACCGTGTCTGCCTGCCGTGTGGAGACCGGCCTGATAGTGAATAAGATGGTGCCGTGTCGTGTAGGTATCATGCTTTAAATTTTAAGGTTTCTGGTCGCGTTGAGACCGAGGCCTGGTGTTGTGTTTATATTGAGGGCCGGATATCCATTACCCGTGAATACTGAATACATATTTGAGAACCTGGTGCAGTGTGCACGGCGGCCCATGCTTCCTTCGGGCTTTATAGTAAGAGCCCGATATGGTTTTAGTAAATAAGAGTACCTAGCTTCTTTGTCCCAAGCCTCATCCAAGTAAATGAGAGGGGACCGCGGTATCCAGGATATTGTAGAGGGGGGGGGGGGTTGTCCCGCTAAATACGGCCCTGTGAGAGAGAACTGATCTTATCCTCCCGAAATTGAAGAAAAAAGAGAAAGCAATAAATTCGATACTTCCTACATTGGTAGGTAATTGATTGCTTTTAGTGATTTATCCACCTTTATACCTACTTACATATCTAAGGACGTAGGTTCTTAAGTTCACCTAATGTAAACTATGATTTCAGCCTTTGATGTGATGCTTTGAGAGCTTTTGTCTTTAGTTACGAAAATTTAGCAAATGCCTCTTTGATAGGATATAGGCACACACATCAGCATGAAAACATTTCTACTAGGTACCTACTTTGATAAGTATTTCGATAAAATGCATCTCGCTGTCTTGCAGTTGTACCTACTTTATTCTATATCTAGAGCTAATTTATATCTACCTAATAATATTGTAAGTAGTTAACAGGTTAACACTCATACCTATACCTGGTAGTCATGTATCTAGGTACCTACAATAAAAAGGTAAAAATTCTTTATTTGTAAATAGGTCTTGCTGTAAATAAATGTGAAACAATTTTCAATACAACTTAGACATACCTAGGCGTGTTTTTTTTATTCTTAAGGCCCTTTGCGGAGACAGTAGGCCCCTCAAACCGTTTTCCTTTTTGTTCAACAGCTTCCAAAGAAAGATCTTTCTTTACGAAAGAAAAAACTCTGCTTTATTTACCCACCTACTTTATTTTAAATCTAGCTAGTACATAATTGAAATGAACGAATATAGGTATCAAAAGGAAAACAATTCAGTTTCAATTTAAAAACAACATTTTTTTAATGGTACCTATCTTTTTCTAATTAAAAATGAAAATCCCCCAGAGGTTTTCACTTAGAACCATTTTCCTTTGAAAATTT
>NW_007385441.1:0-882 GCF_000475195.1 Diaphorina citri
ACGAACATTATCCCATCAAGATAAAATCCGCCCCGGGCGGGGATCGAACCCGCGGCCTAGCGCTTACAAGGCAGACGCACTACCCACTAAGCTAACTAGGCTGGCTATAGGAACTTTCTGTCCGCCACTAATGTTGTAATTCATGCCAATCTGATTTCTCTTCTTCCCGTTCTCTAATTTGTTTAAAATTTATCATTTTCCTTTCAAATGTCGTTCGGGGAAAGATATCGAATCTTAATCAAGGAGAAACAATCTTCAAATCACTCAGAAGATGCTAAATCCTTAATATTGGGATTATTGGGATAAGTATTTTACTTTTATTATTTTTTTCGAGAGAGATTTGAACTGTAAGGAGGTCTTATCGCCCCGAAACCGAAGAGATAAAGGACAGGGTAGGAGAAAGCTAGCCGTTCTGAGAACCTTATTTTTAGGATTAAAAAGTTCGCCTCGAGCGGGAATCGAACCCGCAACCTAGCGCTTACAGCACGGTTGTTACAGTTTTCGCTATCAAAACTCTTGAAAGAAGATCTCTAGAAATCTTTTATAGCATATAGAAATCTTTTTTTTTTTTTTAAGAGGTTTGACAGAGGGAACTGTAACTGCTAGGGTCTTATCGTCCCGAAATCGAAGAGAGAAGGAAGACAGGATAGGAGAAAGCCAGCCGTTCCGAGAACGAACATTATCCCATCAGGATAAAATCCGCCCCGGGCGGGAATCGAACCCGCGGCCTAGCGCTTACAAGGCAGACGCACTACCAACTAAGCTAACTAGGCTGACTGGGGGACCTTAAACAGCCTGAAATTTCCCTTGCTACAGAAATGGTTTCAGGCCCCCTTGATGAACCTAGGCCTGATGACCCCCTCCCCTCTGGAAGCCCCTGGA
>NW_007385441.1:2124-3126 GCF_000475195.1 Diaphorina citri
TGGAGGATTGGATTCTTTCAAGTGACGAATTAAATGAAGGAGGAGGAAGAGGAAGAAGAAGAAAATATAAGCGAAAGAGAGAGAGAGAGAGACTGACAGAAGAGAGAAAAAGGAGAAGGAGATTACAAAAAAGAGTTAGTGAAAGAGAAAGAAGGAAGAATGTAAGAGTGAGGGGAGGAGCAAGGAAAAAGAGAAGAATCAGAAAGGAAGAGAACAGAGTAGACAGAGAGAGAGATGAGGCAGAAGGAGGATTACCCAAAAGAGTAGGTGAACAGAGCAAAGAAGGAAGATGTAAGAGGAGGATGGAAGAGGAAAAAGAGAAAGAAACAGAAGGAAGAGAAAGAGAAGACAGAGAGAGAGAGAGAGAGAGAAAGGGAGAGAGAGAGAGAGAGAGAGAGAGAGGAGGAGGATTAGAAAAAGAATAGGTGAAATAGATAGAAGGACGAAAGGGAAATAAGATGTAAGAGAAGGAGAGAAACAAGAAAGAGAAGTAAGGAAGAGGAGAGGAAAGATAACAAAGAGGGAGGGAAGAAATGTGATAAGATACGTTGATCACATAATAAGTAGGTATATCGATAGAAATATGGGGGTGTGGAGTAGGATAAATGAGAGAGGAAGAGGAGGAGGAGGAGGAGGAGGGGAAGAAGAAGAAGAATGAGAATGGGAAGAAGAAGAGAAGAAAGAGGAGGAGGAGGAGGAGGAGGAGGAAAAGAAGGTAGAGAGAGTGAGAAGTGATAAAGTGAGGTAATTGAGTACTTTATCAACCTCAATATTGCTTCTTCCTAAAGCATTTGATATTATTATGCCTAACCAATGATACCGAGAGGTACATATTAGGGAGAGGGAACTATGGTTAGAGAGAGAACAAGAACAATGATACCTACCTAATATCTATCTTACATTTCTACTCAATACGAGATACGATATCTTTTTTTTTTTTTAAGAGGTTTGACAGAGGGAACTGTAACTGCTATGGTCTTATCGTCCCGAAATCGAAGAGAG
>NW_007385442.1:0-3126 GCF_000475195.1 Diaphorina citri
TTTTACATAGGAATCGACCATTTATTTATAATTTTTACCCATTTGCAACTGCTCCATTATAGATATACTTCATCAATAACATTAAAACATATCCCTGTTCTATTTTTAGGAATTGAAAGGACACCTAGAAATGGAAAACACCCAGCATCCCAACCAAGATCAAGCGTTCTCGGAGCGCGATCAAAGTACGGTCGAACAAGATACTCATGCCCATAAAGAGAAGTCGAGCCTAGATGAAACGAAAAGTTCCAGGTTACAAAGGATCAAAGTTCAGAGTGCTATTCCTAAAAAGAGGTATTTTTTTTCCTGATAGAGGGTACTGTAAAGGTGTATCCAAACATATTCGACTGGCCGTCGTTCGATGTCGACTGAACCGTCCACACTGCCTCTAAAACATAGATTTGTGGCGGTCACAACAACACACAACACAAAATATAATCTTACATAGAAAACGCAGGTTCTCATCTCCTTACGATTTCCATCTCAAGTATTAATAACACTTCTAAATTCTTGGCCAGCACCTGAGAGCTATGTCTAACTGATGAGTTCCAATAAGAACGAAACGCGTCTTAGGCTGCTTTCGGGTGTTGGCTAAAGATCGACCGCCGGTCGACTATGTTTGGACACACCTTAACAACGGAGCTCTTATCGTCCCGAAATCGAAGAGGACAGGATAGGAGAAAGTCAGTCGATCCGAGAACGAACCTCATTTGTTTAGGATAAAGTTCGCCCTAAGGGAGAATCGAACCCGCAACTTAACGCGTTACCTTTCCATAGGCTCGCCTAGATAGTGTCCACTTTTAGTAAGCATTATTAAGTGCCTCCTTTACAATCAATGTCCATATTTCACTGGTAATGGCGTTCACGAGGCTGAGTGCACCCCGAACTCCAAACAGTCGAAAAATTTCAACCCCGCCTCGAATCGAACCTGGGACCTCCGGAGTGCAAGCCTAGAGTGAAGGTCTATCATAGTTTCCTTAAACAGTACACACCTACCTACCCACCCTACATTTTCCTGTACTTGTTTGTTAATATGTATGTTAAATCTAACGTAAACTTCCGACTGTATTTTCTCCGAGTTGCGATTTCCTTCCCGTCCTTTCAACTAGCACATCTATTATGTTATTAGCTGATTTAAATATTCTACCGAGGAAACTAATAACTTTTTTAAAGATAGCACATCTATTATGTTATTAGCTGATTTAAATATTCTACCGAGGAAACTAATAACTTTTTTAAAGAGATTTGATAGAGGGAAATGAAACTGCTAAGGTCTTATCGTCCCTAAATCGAAGAGAGAAGGAAGACAGGATAGAAGAAAGCCAGCCGTTCCGAGAACGAACATTATCTGGAGGTTGGTGGTTCCAGTCCAAGTCAAGAATATTTATCTACATATTAGATGTAACAAAATTGAAAAATCTGTAGGATAAGGAAAGTCGTGATGTTCACACCAGATTTTTTTTTTTACTTTTTTTTTAAGAGGTTTGACAGAGGGAACTGTAACTGCTATGGTCCCATCGTCCCGAAATCGAAGAGAGAAGGAAGACAGGATAGGAGAAAGCCAGCCGTTCCGAGAACGAACATTATCCCATCAGGATAAAATCCGCCCCGGGCGGGAATCGAACCCGCGGCCTAGCGCTTACAAGGCAGACGCACTACCAACTAAGCTAACTAACTTTTAAAAGTGCGATAATAAGTTGTAATAATATCCACTTAATAGTTGTGAGATAATGTTACGTATAGGTACTTGGGAAGTAGGCATTGGTAGAAACATTATTATCAATCTATAACTAGGTATAAAGTGGAATGGTTGGGGCTACCGGGACACTCAGTTCGAGGATTCTGACAGCATAGCGGTTTTGCGCGGCGGTCGCTACCTACCGGCCTGTAAGCTACCACGGTTCACCGAATGGGCGTTCAAGACGTTCGACCTTGACCGCCACTACAAGCGGCCGGCAAGAGAAATGCCGCAGACTTTTCCGCCGCCCAAGATGAGTTCCGGTGAGTAAATTAGGAGTCGCGTGGATTTAAACAAATCAGATGCCTTCAGAGACACTCCATTTGTTAAGGATCTAGGCATTCTAGGCAGTTTATATTGGGATTGTTATTATTTTAAGATGGGTGTTTTATTTCGCGTGTGGTCTGTATCATAGCATGCCCATCCCGTAGTTTATGTCTCTCATCAGATGGGCGATAAGAGACACAATACTTCCCATTTAGGTGCTGGGTCAACACGAGAACACCAGAAAGTAACCCGTTGACATTCAAGAATAATAATAAACTTAATATTAAACAAATTAGGTAGGTACGTACATAGGTACTGATTTTCTTCAATCCTAATCACGATCGAATAAACTACGGGCTAAAAAATTCCCGGAGGGACGGGCTCAGCTTGTTAATACATTGGGTATGCTTGAGGAACATTGAATTTATGTATTATGTAGGTAAAACATTTCACTATTAGCCTATTACCTACCTTTTTTTTAGAACAATTGGATCGAATCCATAAATTTAAATAACATGTTTGCAATCGAAAAACGAGTACAAATTTTTGTCCATGGTAGGGATTGGACCCGGGACCTTCTGCATGACAAGCAAGCGCATTTTACCACCGGACCAACAGTGTCCCAATGTTAATTGGGGGCACGGTTGGTCGTGTTAGTTCCCCTTGCATGTTTATTGGATAAGGTCCTTTTCTGAGGCAGGTTTTAAAGGAGGTTTCACCTTGTCTCCTTACAGCTGTGCTTTCCCTTCTCGAGGACACAGGTGTTAGTTTGTCCACGGAGGGAGAAGACAGGCTCTACCGCTCTCATGGTCAAACCAACACCGAGATCCATCAGCTGAAATATACGTCAATTATGAAACGAATTCCGGATGTGGTTATGTGGCCAGGTATGTACTACATAGAATAGAATAGAAACACACATGAGTTTGATAGAGATAGCTTAAACTGCTAAGGTCTTATAGCTATATACCTTTTTTTAAGAGGTTTGATAGAGGGATCTATAACTGCTAAGATCTTGACAAAGTTCCCTTTATCAAACCTCTAAGAAGAAAGAAGAAAATAATAATCAAGACGCGGCCACAACGACAATTTTCAAATTTTTTTTTCTCTTTCTTTTCTTT
>NW_007385443.1:0-3125 GCF_000475195.1 Diaphorina citri
CGAGATAAAGGTTTAGAGGTAGAAAAGATACATCATGGAAATACATACTATACATACATAGGTATCATGATGAAAAAAGGCACATATATGGGATGGTAAAAAGGATAAAGTCAGGGATGAAAGAAGAATGGAAGAATCGAAAGCGAAAAAGGATGAAAAATAGGACGGCAGAGAGGGAGAGGAAGGGTGAGAGAAAGAGAGAAAGGAGGGAAAGAGGTGAGAGGGAAAATAGACAGCCCATACCTCATTGACACATTTTCGTTCTAAAAGACTGTCAAAGTTCATCGAGAAAGAGATGTGAGGTATGGTTAATAATATTGATTACTTCCTCACCCCAAAAGCTCAAAAAGAGGTCACTTTTTTTCTGGCAATATGAAAGGTACCTAACTACAGGGTGTGCAAAAAAGGGTGAACTTCTTCAGGATCTACTATTTTTTGAATGGCTTGAAAATTTTAAATTCTGTAAAAAAAAAACACTAATGATAAGATGAAAAGCCGTATGTCCAGGTCACTTGTGTCCAGTTTTTTCCAGTTTGATAGTCACAATATGACATTCTGCCAATGAAGGGTAATTTTTGAAAAGTACGATCGATAAATATAACTACATACTAATACAGTCACCATGTATTTACTTGAGAAAACTCTTTTTTATTGCAATTTTATTTTTTGTTAAACATCAGACATTTTCTCCCAGACTGAAAAGTGAGTATTTTATAGCTCAAGTTCATGTATAAACTTTGCCAATCACATGATTTGACTTTCTTGTAAAACCTTTTAAAAAGGAATTAACTCCCTGACTAAAACTTTACAAATAACTTTGAAATATTGAAAATTTCGCTAGTAAAAGGGAACATTTTCGCTTAAGGCTGTGTTTCACAACTTTCAAGCCCTGAAGTTTTCTCCCCCTCCTCGATGCTATCATCTTATCTTGAAATACTCCTTTGAGTAAAATAGAAGATGCAAAATTATCTACCTTCATAAAAAGATACATAAGCTCGATTTTTATTAGTGTTGTATTCATTTTTGTAAATACATTTTCTTCAAGCTTCCCCTCCTCTACTCTCTTACCACGGTGTCCTAAGTACATTCCGATAATTAAGGGACTTTCAAAGAAAATCCACGAACAAACTAAACACGAAACTAGGGTGCCGGAAGCCCAATCGACTGACTGGTTTCCGGAACTTTAATAAGGAACTCTATATCGGAAAGCTCGACACCATATAATAATGCATTCCAACAACCTAAATCAAGGGAAGTAAAAAAATCACAGAGTTCTTCCATCCTAACTTGTGGTACCCTATCGGTAATTTTTTTCTGAACCAACTAAGCACGACACGATACGAAAAGCTTCCCAAAAGTCCCAACAAAAAAGGGTCAAAAGCACGACCCCGTCAAATTCTGCACTGACCCAAAGTAATAAGTAACCTCACATCATGGACACCCTACTTGAGATGTGATTAATAGTCACCGGGACGTGTTAATGTTCCAACAGGAGGAGATGTTAAACGCCTTTTAATTTTCACACAAAAGGTTGGTGAAATTTATGCAGGATTAACCTCGTCTGCAAGAGTTAACTCATGTGCACCTCTCTGGGATACTGCTGGTGACATGAGTAGCGAAATACTCATAAGGGTGGAGGGTATAAATACTCGTAAGGTGGAGAGGAAATCTTGAACGCAGAAATTATGTCGGCCAGGACAATGGGAAGATTGGGAAGGGTTTTGCGTCGAGATCTAATAACTGTCATGGTGCACTCCATCCTGTAAGTCTGAAGTACAATATTGTTAAGAGAAGGAAGTGACTCCTAAATTGACCCAATGCGACGCGCTACGGTTTTATAGTTGGTTTGTTGGTGTTAACATGGCCGACTAGTTCAACATGTGAAAGAAATTAGTGAATTGGGCCTTTGCGGACCTCCTAAGGGCTCAATTTTATGTGACAAATTTGTGTTAAATATGTTGAGTTTTACTACGCCAAATTCTATGAAATGATCTGACCCATTAAACTCTAGATCTGGAGTTCACTGCGCTTACTACACTACACTACGATCAATCTCTTGATGTTGTTGACTTTTTCCTCTAAGAAGCACAGATGTTGCACTTACTGTATTAGAGATCAGTTTTATTCTGCTAGAAATAAAAGCTAGAATACAACAGCAAACTACACAGTCATGTAATTTTCATGTTCGGAACTGCAAAGAGAGAGAATTTCATGTTTGCCGACGAAAAGAAATCAAATTTCCATGAGATGCAAAACCCCTCACACATTTGAAAAGCTGCCAATAAACGAGGAGAATAGAGAGCACGTCCCTGGGTTTGTATTGTCAAGTGAAAGCAATAACAAACAGGTGAGACCCGTTAACACACTCATCCAAGCAGTCGGAACAACAATCCCTAGTTTAATAAAAATCGAAAGCGTGATGTTACTTTCTAAAGGAGTCAAAAGTAGAAGAAAACAGAGCAAATATTCAAAACGACACGAAAACATACTAGCACACATCATAACACATATGTAACCAATAGAAAATACATTTGCAGGTGAAATAAGGAAAGACAATATTTGAAATCAAATAATACAGAAAGAAAATGTTGCGAGCTAACGTTGAAAAACAGGAAAATATTTACATAAGGAGAGAGAAAAAAAAGCCATAAGAAAAAAGCAAGGTGACAATTTTCCACCAGAATACTATCTTTGTTGTGTACAATAAGTAAGAGTATAGCATTATAGGTAGTAGGAGTAAGTAAATTCCATTGTGTGTGGTGAAGCTGACAGCCTGTCATAGAAGTACGAAGTGCCTCTACAATGCCTTCTAATTTCTATTCAACACTGGAAATCTTGCCACAGCTGGATACTCATTTTTAGAAATAATACATGTAAACCTACCTGTGTCCCAAGTTAATCAAGTTATTGGACTAATCATCCCATCCTGAATGTTAACCATTCCAATATCAAACAACGTGGCCAATAATCCAATGGTTATTGGTAAACAGAAGATGTTGGCTTCAGACAGTGAAATGTGCACGAGTAACGAGTAATTCAAAACGAACCGACAATCCTCCCTACAACTTTCCTTTAACGACAAGTAGTTGGACAACTTCCAGACTTGATACTTCTTACTATTTGTA